>NC_047671.1:63892152-64192152 GCF_011762505.2 Arvicanthis niloticus | reverse complement strand
CACGTGTCATTGGAGGGACACTTAACTACGTGCAAAGATCATTTAGAAAGATCAGAGAGAACACTCATTCTTGGGCCTCACTGGTATTTTGCTGTTGCCATTGTTTAGTAGATATACAACCCTGAAGTTGGCATTTTAAAAATTCCCCTAAAATTCTAATGTATAAAAGGTTTGAAGACTACTGAATGAGAAACAAGCAGATAGGATATTTAACCAATCAGCATTTTAACATTTAGTTTATGGCACTTTTACAGCAGTATCAAAAAGTGTATGTTATAAAAGTGAAATATTCTTGTGCAGTACTTAGATAAAATATAACTTTGAAATGGGAGAAAGCAAAATAGTCTAGAAGAAAGTTTGCAAAATACAGACTTTAAAATATTCAAGGCATTGTGTTCTGGAGTGATTTTTCTCTTTTATCCATTGGCAAATAGATACATGCTTGTATTATTTTCAAAAGCAAAATCATATTAAGATCTTACTGGCAAGATCTTTTTGGTTACTTCCTATGCATAGGTTATTTGTACTGGAAAATTGAGACTTATTCCGGCTTCTAAAATGATCATATACTTTATTAGGTATATTTAATAATATTTAATGAAATCTTTATATAATTTTCCACTTTCTTTGATGTCAGGAATACTTTGAATTTGTTTTTTTGGAGTTTGGAATATAATTAAAGCAAGTGAATTATTTTTCTTCTTTTTCCTCTATCTGAGATGACTCAGGTGTCCCCATCTTAAAGGTCTTCTGTATGTTGATGTCCAAGTGTTAATCTCCAATCCCAACATCAACTCTGATGTTATATATGAATTTTGTTTGCCTGTCTTTCAAGTCTAGAAGTAAATTCCCCATTGCTTCAAAACTTCCTCTTCTGTGATGTCTGCCTTAATAAACATTACTGCAGTTTACCTACAGTACTGGAGACAATCCTAAATCTCCCCCACCCAACATTTATCCTGTCAGTGCCTTTTGCATTTACATTTTGCTGAAAATAGAACCCAGGGCCTCACCCTTGCTAGGTATATACTTTAGCAGGGAGCTAAACGCCTTCTCTATCCACAAGTTCTTTGTGTTGTCCTCCAGAGGCAGTGAAGTTCTTTGTCATCTCTACTGAATTCCAATAGTACGGATTCCTCATTGATCTATCTTGTTCTAGGTTTATCTAAGTTGAAATCAGTCCTCATGCTGAAATCCGCTCAGGTAAACTGCCATCTTTTGCAGTAAGAGGAGTCTGTTTTCCATGACTTTTAAAAGATTGTATCATGTTAGCTGGGCACAGTGGATCATATCTTTTATCCCAACACTTGGAAGGCAGAGGCAGTCAGATCTGAGTTCAAGACATGCTGGTATACAAAGAAAGATTCAGGATAGCCAGGGACATACAGGGGAAAAAAACCACCTTGAAAACAAAACAAAACAAAATGAAATAAAACAAAACAAAAAGACCATGTCTTCATGAGGCCCTGGTAGTTGGCTAGGTTTCCAGCACTGCATCAAAGTGCTTTGTGGGGTTTTCTATCCTGTCTATTTTTTTCTCCTTTATGTTTTTCCATCTATTTGGGGCAACCTCTCATCTCCACCCTTTATTAGGTTAGCATAGGCTGAAAGATTGATATTAGCCATCACTGACTAGATACTTTTGTTAGAAAGTAGCTTCCAAAGTTTTGATGAACACCTCAAACAAAAAACTCAGCTTTTGACATTTGTTTCTGACAGATAACTCTACAATAATCATCAGTGTATACAAGTCTCTTCTTCACTGTGTGAATGGTTAAGATGACATGCACACAAACATTCCATATTATTGTACTGTTTAAGTGTTCTATGGTAAACACCTAAACTGTTATATAGTATGTCCACATAATAAAATATTTTAAAAACCATTCAATATTTTATTACTTATTAACCCCCCCAAATAGGACATTTCTATCTAAAATGTCTCAGTCACAGCAAAAAGGCAAGCCTGTTATAAGGTAATAACCAGAAGACATGCCTATTCCATAGTATTGACTGAATGTATGAATTTTAATAAAAAGATGTAGTACTCACTACTGCTGGTGCAATGTGTGGAATTTATTTTCGGTGTGGGGAAGTGTTTAGAGGATTTAATTTTTTATAATAAGGTACCTATATACTTCCCACGGCAATACATACTTATTTTCTTGTATAAAATAACCATTAAAAAGAAAATCAAGGGAGAATATATGATATAATTTTAGAAAAAATTGTGAATAAGTAGCAATAAAAGTAAGACTTTTCTATTTTAAAAAATTAAAATAAGTAGATACTTCTATACTAAAGAAAAAACTGACTTATAATTCACATGTGGACATATTTTCATGTTTGCTTCTCATTCATTAAAGAAATTCCAATAAAAGCAGCTGATTTCTCATTGAGTTCCTTCTTTTTCTCTTTAGAAGCAACTGATATCAAAGGTTTGCTAAGTATTATTATACTGTATACTCCATATTTTCATGTTATTACCTATATAAATATTTATCTACACTAATAGCTATATGTACTAAACATTTAGATCATTTATAATTTTTTCCTGTAGCTACTATCTCTCAGTAGAAACAAGATTTTTTTTCTAGAGGTTATATGAAAATATATGATTGTTGACCTACAGAACATGTAGATAAATTCTTTTCACTTGATATTGCCAAATGTTTTTCCAAATTAGGTTATATCAGCTTATATTCTCAGAAGAATATTTCACAATCTCCATGTCTGGATAGCCTCAGCCAATTCTTGGAATTGCCAAGCTTCCAAATTTGTTCTTTTCTGTGAATTGTGAAATGTAAGCTTATCAACTATTCCTGAATGTGCAGGGAACGTAGAGAATCATTAATAGGGTCTGACTGCCAGCAGCAGCAATGTAGTGTTAGACTGGCCAGAAGCTAACACTGTCAGATCAGATTCAGCTGTAATGCCTGTAGTGGGCAGGAAGATTATGATAGACAGGAGAAGCCTTCAGTGCTTTTGCTAACAAAGAACACTGACGTGAGAGAAACATACAGTCAAATAGCCAGTCGGAATACACTTTGAAAAGCTAGCAGTGTAACAGTTACGGGTTGATTTAAAGCCTTAGCTATAAATGTATTAGGAGATCCTTAAAGCATTGGTTGAGCTAGGGAGATTGCTCAGGGGGTAAAGACACTTCCAGCCAATCCTGATTACCTGAGTTCAATTCCTAGGACCACCGTGGTGGAAAGAGAAAACCTGCTTCCACATTTGTTTAATGGCACTCATTCACACACGTTTACATATGCAAAAGAAGTTAAAAGTAAATGTGATAAAATAATTTAAAGGACCCTACACCTATGCTCTTTTTATGTGACAGGTGAGGAAGTCATAGCTCGGGTGACGTTATCTTGTCTCAGGCTTTCTATTATTCAAGTAAAGATGTAAGCAGGGCCATTTTGCTTTATTTAACTTAGGCATCCCGTGGTTCATCTTCAATATTTGATGCAGGGGATTCTGGGAACTTAATTTTCTTGCCTCTTCTCATTCTAGGGTTGGTTTCATTTTTCTCTGGCTGGCTTTATTCTCAGTGGGCTCTGAGGAGGCTAAGCATACATGAGTTATTTGTGTTTTCACAGATAATATTCCAACTGAAAATTATTTACGTTGTTTCTATATTTATATATTACTGTTATGAAAGTATATAAAACTCCCAACCACTATGACAAGAGAGATGGTTTCATCCAGCTGTCACTCCTGGTGGGGAAACGAGACTGTTTTCATTGATCGCTATGCAGGAATTACATTAACAAGGAGGAGGAAGCCAACCTTCTAGATACCAAGCCGACTAGGGTAGATATGTTATGCTTGCATGCATAGCAGCTCTTTCTTTTGGGCTTTGTATGAGGTTTTCAAACTGATTGGAAGTGGTGAAGCTCGGGAGGTAAACTGTGTAAACAACTTTGGAAGACAAAGCATGAGAAAGAAATATAGCTTTGAGACTGTCCCAGAGGAAGGGGAATCTACTTAGAGCCCAAAATTATCACCTTGTGTGTGGTGGTTTGACTGTCTTTTAGAATTTGTATTTTGAATGCAAAAATTAAGTATTGTTGGTGAGTGATGATTTCCAACAAATGACTTCCCATGGGCTGAACCAGAATATTGAGAGCCATAGACACGTGGCAGCCTCCTGAGCATAGGTGAGCAGTCGGAGTTGGGGCAGATGAAGCTGAGACAGGTGTCAAGTACATCATATGAGGCTGAAGTGTAACTGCGCTTGGTTTTTCCTCTGGTAGGGGAGGGAAAGTCATCAATTAGCAAAATCAGTCCTTGATCGCTCTGGCTGTAGGAGGAGAAAAGTTACTTGTGCTCAATTTGAGCACAAATTGAGGCAGGAGGTACAGAAATGAGGGAGGACATTGAGAGACAATGGAATGTTTCTCTTGTCAGTGAGGGACAGAGTGATTAGAGTGTGTGAAAGTAAAGAATGTGAATTTAGTAAGACTTCCTACAGGGGAAAGGAAAGGAATAATCCAGTGCTTTAGTCAGGGGTGATGAGAAGGAACCAACAGGAATCAGGAGGAAGGTGGTTTTCTTGCCCATTGTGTCTCCTATAAAGGTAATTCTGAAAACATGCCGTACTTGGTTTAGAATAGGTACATTTATCAGTGCTACCTAAAGTTCTTGGCTATATTTATCTTTTAATTTTTAAAATCTGTATAGGGAGAAATCATCACATTACATCATGTTTTGTGATAAAATGGATGTTTTAAGCAGTGGAAAGATGGCTCAGTGGCTAGGGAGTGTAGACATGGCTAAGAGGTTAGGGTTGGAGAGGTTGCTCAGTGGTTAGGGATGGACAGATGGCTCAGTGGTTAAGAGCACTTGTTGCCCTTGCAGAGGACCTGGGTATGGTTTCCAGCACACAAATGGAGATTTACAAAGATCCCAAACTTTAGAACTAATGGATCGAGCGTTGTCCTCTGGTCTACACAGGCACTAGGTACACATGTAGTGTATATGCACACTTGCAGGCAAAACATTCATACACATAAAATAAAAAAACACATCTTTAAAAATAAATGTTTTACATGCTTTCAAAAATAATGTAATCATGTTGGCAATAAAACTAAATGTCTCTGGTAGTGAATATTCCTAAGTACTTACCCTAGTGATTCCAATCATGAAAATATAGGTAGAATTGTGTCACGTTTTGTCATACCACAATAGGAGCTATCCCTCAGGGTTGTGTTTTGAGGTATTCTTTTATTATATGGGTAGGAAACAAAGGTAAAGTGTATTTTTTTGTAATTTTGATATGTATCATTGATTTATTTGGTTAATTTGGAGGAGGGAAGACAAAAAGATGTGTTCTCTAACACCATTTTGAAATATTTTTTGAAGCATGGCTTAGTATCACATAGGTGGATGCGGGACATTACTGTGTTAACTGTTTGTCACATGGTATGAAAGGATGAGAGCTATGGGTGGAGCACAATGTGTGCTTTCAGTTTATAATGACACCAATCTATCATGCTGAGTTTAATCTGCCCATTGCTATATGGAATTCAATATTTTATTTTTTGAAGACAAATTTTGAAATCTGTATTTGGGAATATGTCCTTTGGCGTGTCGTGGATGGGGAATGGTACAAAGTGTCCATGGGTTGACTGAAGCTCCCTTTGGATTAGGGGCAGTCATCTGTTTGGAATACACTAAAGGCAGTATTTAAATTCCAAATGATTTCTGGTTTAAAACATGCCTCAAGGCTGCCTCTCTCTTGAGTCCCCTGTCCTTTCATATGTACTCAGAAAATTCATCTCAGCTCAGCATACATTTCTATTATGTGCAAAGCACTGTCAGAGTGTAAATTTATTTGAGGATTAGCTTGACTTATATAGGGTTTGTGTAAATGTTTGTTCAATGAATAGAATTTTTTTCTTTAATGATCTAGTTCTACAGAGGCATCTCAATTATGGGTCTGGATTCTCCACTCTGTATTCCCAAAGCCTTTTCTTTCTTAATTTTCATGACTAGTGTTACCTGAGGAAGACATCAACCGTTACCTCCTACAGGCCAGCTCTCTATAACATCTGAAATCAACCCTTAGGAAATTGTTGTCATATGCAGTGTTAAGTGAACACAGGCGACAGGCTCAGCTCACTTAACATCTACAGTATCTGGCTTTTCTTTGTGTCTTTCCTTCCTCTTTTTAGTACTTATGGGAAGGGGCAATTCTGTGGTTTGAGCACCAGATGGTTGAGAGAGCATGGGCCTGGGAATGAAATCAGAATTTGGTCTAATACTTGGCTGTTACTTGATATCTTTCTTAGTGTCCAGGCGTCAGTCACAGCTGTAAAGCTGAGAATTGTGCTGACACTCTATGGTGACCGTAAGGAATACGGAAAATAATTGAATAGGCCTAGACCTACTACAGATGCTCTGAATATATGTTGGCCATGATAATAGATATCCATTGCTATCTTTCTCCTCATTTGTTTTCTATATTATGTGGAACAAGCTATTCATCAAGTTCCCCATGTGCATGTGTTACCTTAATTTTTACTATGAGGTAAAAAAAAATAGAAATTATATAAAAATTTACCTAGCCAAGATTTACATGAGCTGAGAGATGTCAGTTTCTTCCCAGTTGATGTTATTTGAACATCAAACAGTTGCTTACTTTTAGTAGTAACGGTAGCCCAGCTAGCCCTTGAATACTTACAGTTTACCAACGATCTTCAGATCTGTCTACACTTTAGCTCAATCTCAGAGTAGTCTTATGAAATAGTAGCTTTTGCCCTCCCCATTTTGTATTTGAAGGACCTACAACATGATAATCCAATTAAATATGATACATTTAGCAAATAGTCCAACTTCAGTTGTACCTCCACTGACTATCTCTTATTTGTTATGTCTGGAGTCTCACTTGTTATGATTGACTACTTTTTGTAGAAGTCCGGGGCTATGGCAGTGTGTCACACGTACAGTTGTGTGAGCCATTTACCAGTATCAATTTGCCCTTGTGGTGTATACCCCACAGAATGTCTTTAATTGGCAGGAAAAACATTGCCTTTTGTTAGGCAGAGTCTTTGAAATTTATATAATAGATTATATCTTTTCATTATATTTAGAATGAATTTAGAAGATTTCTTTTTTTTTTAAATTTTGAAGATTTCTTGCTGTTCATATAGATACTAAGTTAAAATAGTAAGTAAACTCTTGTCCTTCCACTGAAGAGTTTGCTTTCCACGATAACATGTCAGTGTAGTAAGTGTCTCTATGGATTTCTACAGTCCACCGACAGTGACTTGTAGGTTTATAAAGTGGAGAAAATTCTTGCCTCTGGAACTTAGAATAATGCTTTAAGAAGACATTACTCCATATAAGCCAACAGGTAATTAGAGCTGTGTGTTAAATTTTTAAATCTGAAATGTCTTTTTAAAATGTATGCATTAAGTTGGAACACAATTAAATCATGTTATTTGATAATTATCTCTCGCCTCAGTGGCTCTACTTGATAAAGGAGCATTAAGACTACATTTGTAACTTTTCCTTAGATATATAATGAATACTGAAAATCATGGAAGAGCTGGAAATATAACTCAGTGGTGGAATCCTTGCCTAACATGCACAGAGCTCTGGGCTTGATGCCTTTCACTGAAAAATTATGATGTAGATATGTTCCCATATAAATTTACAACATGTCTTCCTTTAAGCCATCTCTTATTTGAGTCACTTTGGTTCCTATTTATTTTATACTTTTCTGAATTCCAGTCTTGTTATTCTCTACCTCTCAGACTCCACTGAGCTCCCTGGAGACTTTCTTCCACAAATCATGTAGATTCTTTTCTCAGAATCCAAATGTCAGGGTTATTGCAGGCCTGTGAAATGCACATTCAGTGGTAGGGTTATTCATCTGTCATTGCCTAGATATTTTACATGCATAGATTAGTCACGTAATGTATTCACAGGTATCTAGTTTTGAAAGTATTTCAGTTTTTACTGGCAGTAATATCTCACAGCTGCAAGTTAGTGTGTTCCTGATTTTCTAGGGTATTTTCAATCATCTACATTACTGATGTATCATCAACATACCCTGTGTTTGTCAGGGAGCCTACAAGGCAACTCATTCACTGGCAATGTGACCCATTCTTCTTCACTAGCACCTAGTAAGCATAGACATAGCCAAAATAACCAAAGATGCATTATTCATTCTTTAATATTTTAAGAATATGATTTTTAAAATATTACATAGCTTTGACTGTACACTTTCTGAGCATAAATAGTTAAGTTTTCACCAACCAAGCCAAAAGAATCCCTATCTATATTTAAACTCTAAAGTGTATCAACAGATATGACATCATTTATTCTTAAAAATGTTCTTTATAAAATGAAGATATTTTCTCAAACCTTACAGTGAAAATATTTGTAAGAAGTTATTATTAATTCCTTTCTCAAAGGAGAGTGAGCATATAATTATTTATATTAATAGCACTTATCGTAGTTTCTCTCTAATAAGGGGGCCACATAATTGCTTACTGAACTCCTTGAGTTTGTAGAGTTATGTTGCATAGCATTAATTTTTCATAGTCATAGATTTGAAAAATGAGATTTAAAAACATTTACCAGAAGAAGATTCTATCATTTTATCAAAAGCCACATTAATGTAATAAAGTAAGATTTGTATGACTTAAATATTCTTCTGAAATACTGTTAATGTGTGAAGGAATGGACACCTGTGATTGATATAGTCATTGTCAGATCTGTGAATATTCTTTCTATCACATTTCCCAGCATCCTTCCTGGTTTTTCTCATTACTTAAATAGACAAGCTGTCCATTCTTAGCACTCAGAAGTCACTGTTAGTAAATTTTATGTGTTCCATCAGAAATTTGATGATAGAAAGAAATGGTTTTTCTGTATTTCACTGGAGCTCTGCAAAGTGTCTCTGGGGGTTCTTTGATGTCTAGACAGTTTAAATTATGCCTGCTCCCTCCTTCCAAATTCCACCCCTGTTCTGCTTCAGGGGCTGTGGGAAATGAAACAAACCAGAAGGGTTCCACAAACCTTTAATCCAGGGGGGAAATCTAGCAAGTAGAGTAAGTCTCCTCTGGCAGGTGGATAGGAGACGGCCCAGGTACAGGGTCTGTAAGGCAGAAGTATGGCGTAAATAACCTTCTTACTTACTTCTTCTTATATTTTCCATAAGGAAATAGATGCACATTATCAGTAAAGTGGAAACATCTTAGAAATATTAGCGAAGAAGTCACAATCACCCTGTAGCCCAATGTTTCTATTTTTCTTCCCGACCTCTCCCAGGCAGCCAAATCCAAGACTGTAGTTCACTCTTGAGTGTTGTCTCACTTATTGACACGCTGAAATAAATTGTTCTTTGTATGATAAAACTAATTTTATTTTCTTCTTTGTCCTTTGTTTTTCTTTCACAAATGGATGTCACCATTCCTCCAACCCATCCCATTAGAAAGTAAGTAGCCCCTGAAACTTTTTGGCTATTTTGTTTAAATGTTGATGCTTTGTGATTTTGCCCACAATATATGTTCTATTTTGGAGCTCATGTGTTGGATTCTGATGAAAAAGATTAATGTTCGTCCCAACTGTACAGAAACATCTGGGGATGTGTTTTAACCTCCTTCATAGCCATAGTTGTGTGCGTGATACTCTGTTTTATGAATATAAAATAATAAAAATGTACAAATAAGGCTTTCATTTATTTTTTTTGTACAACAGTTAAGTGAGATTACACACATATTTTTCAAGAAAAGAAGGGTAGGTTATCTAGAATATGGAATTGAGATTAATAGCCATAAGTGAAGATGTAGGCTAGAATACTTTAAAGGTGTATTTTTCCACTGAATATATTACATTGCATTTATTACTTCCTTTTAAGAAACATTGGTATCTTTAGATGAAAACATTTTATTGTTTTTAAATAAGGTAGGTCAATAATGATATATAGATAATATTTTATGTAGAAATGCAATTAAAACCTTAAATAAGGATGACTAATCAGACTGACTTGAGTTGCAAGAACATTTTAATTCATCAAGAATGTAAATGTAATTTTAAATCAAAACATTTCATCTGTTTCTTTTGGGGAATATTTGGGGAAATTAAAACAGTTGTTGAAACCTTTAGAGTTTTATTATCTTACAATTGTGAATTATGTATTTTAAATATTTTCTTTGGTAAATCTTGAGCCGTTATTAAGTTAGTAAACAATATAACTCACTAATGTACTTGTGCTCCTTAAAGCATTTTGTCTTTATGACGTGAAGTCTTTAGCTGACATTAACCATAGCACGAAGCTGCTTCTAAATAGTCAGTTTATCATCTGTGATCATGTTTACCTTAGAAAAGGCAAACTCGAATGGTGTTGTATTTGTTCTATATTCCTAGTTGCCTTTAAGTCTGCATTCCTCTTAAATGTTCTAAATCTACATACTTGGAATTGTGTACATTAGGAATGTGGTATGAAGAGCAGGAAGGCTATTGTGGAGTTTGATGTTATCTGGACAATTCTATTAAGTTTTAAAGATCTACAGTGTGTAATTTTTGTGGATTGGATTCTATATGACTTGTCATGTTAACATCTTGTCACATCCCTGCAGAAAGTCTGCATTTCTGACAGTTTCACTAATTTAAAACTCCTGAAATCTGGCACAGTCATTCCCAGCATCAGTTTTTTTTTTCTGTGCTTTTGTCTGGAGAGTGGAATATAAAAATTACATATTTTGCGGTGTTCAGTATAGCGTGTTGCATTATTTATCTGGAATTCATTTGTACAGAGATAGTTCTAGGGAGATGCATCTATTTTGTCTTTATAGCTATGGCTGGGCCCACTTACATATGAGCAAGCATCTTTCATGAGGGAAAATAATGAAATGAGGCCAGTGAGCCTGTAGGATCTTCATGAGGAGAGACGTTACATAAGGCCATAGTACTGTTCCCATGTGAGTCAACTGTTACAGCCACATTGTCCTCTGACCAAATTTATATTAGGACTCTTGTTTCCTGTCAAACCCAATGGAATTATATTTATATGTTGGCACAGAAAAGCTGCTTCCTAAAATAATAAAGACTCACATTATTATAATGCTCTCAAACCTTCAGTGCATGATGCTTATCCATGCTGACTTGCGATAGTGTGTTCCTGCAATTCAGCAATTTTTTTTTTTTAATTTTTACCAGCAAGCTTTCATAATAAATAAGAGATTTGATCATCTTGGCTTTTAGAAAAATTTAGTAGCGTACAATTTTAGTTTAACCTAATAATCCAGAATTTGAAAGTTCATATCTTAAAGGCTCTTTTGTTTCAAAATATTTGAGGTTAAAATCTTATTAAGTCTTAAGGGGATTGTGGAGTAGGGCAGGGCAGTTATAATCAACACCGATTTGACCAAATACTGATCGTTTGCAATAGTGGGAAATAAAATGCACATAGTCACATTGTCTCTGTGTACATAGACATTAAAACAAAGCAGTGGTTATACCTTTCAATTATAGCTTGCAAATGTAATGACTTGCAAACACACTTCAATACACATGCAGTATTTTTTATTAACATCTTTGTAAGGCCTTGAATATAATCCACAGATGTTTGTGCCTGTGTGCACTGGTAACATAGTTTGTTTTCTTGTAAATATTACTGTAACAATTCACTTCATCATATCTTTAATACAGAAGTAATTGTTATTTGGACAGAATGCTCAAACGCTCATTTCTTTATTCCATATATCCAAGGAAAAGTTGACATTGTAGAAGCTGTAGGAGAGATATGAACATAGATACAAATTCTTCATTTGTCATGTGAGCAATTTGATAGTAGGAACAGTCTAAAATACTTACAATTTCAAATCAGTTCTCGGCTGGTTTCTTATTATTCTTTTGTTATTTTTTTCAGCCTATGAGAAAGTACATGCAGGCCTTGAACTTTTTTTTTTTCTTTTGATTGTTCAAGTGCAACCACTAAGTTATCTGAAATATTTTAAAACTGAGGCTTTATTGTGCTATTTTACAAAATAGCACCACATAAAAAATTTGAGCCTTGGTTTCTTTAAAGTACAATGTTGGTTGCCTTGTGAATAAAAACAAAATTTGTGTTTAGGAGACTTTTTGCCTGAAGCCTGTAAAACAGATGAATCTTATTAAGTTTGGGGAAACTAGACTGGCCCTTTATTGTAATGTAGATGTTTCAAGGGTGGGAAGATATTTTAAGAAGGCATGTAAAGCGGTTCTTTTTTTTTTTTCTCAGAATGCTTTTGCTTAATAAGTTGTGTCTCAGCTAGACTCATGTTTTGCGCACATTTCTTTTTCCAGTGGAACCTCTCCCTTAGCCTGTCTGAATGCCATGCTTCACACTAACACTCGAATAGGGGATGGAACATTCTTCAAAATCCCTGGAAAGTCAGGCCTCTATGCTCTCAAAGTAAGTTGGATTGTTTTAGCATACTGTGTGTCACACATATTTTGAAATACATGAAGGTAAATACAATTGAATTTTTCTGAATGACCTCTGTGCCCAGAAGGTCTTCAGATGCCATAAAAAGGGTTTTGTATGAATAATAAACGGTGAGAGATTTCTTTTAAGGAAAACCTCAGAGTTTCCTTTATAACACGGGGGAATGGAAAGAAGTTGTGGCTTCTGAGGAACCACTCCATACTCTGAGATTTATAGGGGGGAGGTCCCAGAGCATCAGCTGGGGGTGTTAGGTGAGCAAAGTTACCATACACATCTTGACTTTACTGCAGTCAGTCCTGTGCACTTTGCACCTGTATGAAATTACAATGATTTAAATCAGGTATTTAGTGTCGTAGCAAATGATAAGCTGGGGAAAGTTGGGGGGTTTTGTTTGTTTTGTTTTGCTTTTACCAATAATGAATGCACATGTGCATGTGTGTGTGTGTGTAACATATATGTATAGAAAATAAAAATCTAAGCTATGAAGTACATAGATAAATATTAGAAGAAACTTTGGATGAATGCTTCTTAATTATTTCATGGACTCCTCATTGCTCTTGAGAATGGAAAGTGACATCTGAAATAGAAAATTCCTCCTTACAGCAGCTTTTGCCAAAATAATTAAGAATATGATCTACCAGAATAATTATAATCCACTAGAATAATTGGGTTTACTGTATTCTACTATATTGGCTAAGTTAAAACAAGTTATTGCTTTAATAAGTAATGGATTGTTTTTAAAGTTTATTAATTTCATTTGAAAAGTTTGTTTTTAATGCCCAGAGTTATACCTGGCAAAGTAGTTCTTCCTTAATAAGTAATTTCCCCAATTCTTCTTACAATGTATGTTATAGTAAACAACACAAGCACATTAAAATTACTTGTATTTGTCCATTTGTTTTTGGTAGCTTCCTGGGTGTTTAATTTATTGGTTAAAATTCTAAGATGTCATCCATTGGTCTTTATCAGAAGGAACATAGGATTGAAAAGTGAAAACTGTATATATTGATAGGAAAACTTGTGTATAGATTTCTTTCATATTTATGTATGTGTTTGTTTTATGTATACGGTGTTTTGTCTGCGTGTATGCACAACAGAAGAGGGTGTTGGATCCCATAGGACTACAGTTATGGATGATTGTGAGCCACTGTGTGGGTGCTGAAAATGGAATCAGGACATCTGGAAGAGGAGGCCATGGTATTAAGTGCTGAGCCTTCCCTCCATCCCTATGTATAGATGTTAGAAGACTATCTAGAATCATTTACCATGGTGACAGTGCTTTTTCAGTGCTTTATTTTTTCTTCTTTTATCCTAACGACTAATATTTCCATTAAAAGTCAATTGGTATTACAATTCTTACTCACATATAACTCTGATGATACCTCAGGATTCTGAAAACGTTATTTAGTTGTATTCAGTTGCTAATATACTTGTAAATCATTTTGTTGTTGTTGTTGTTGTTTTCGAAATCATACAGAAAGAGGAGTCATCATGCCCAGTGGATGGAACATTGGATCTAGTCTGTGACCCAGACCTGGATGGCACTGAGATGGCAGAGGCCAGTGCCAATGGAGAGGAGAACAGGGGTGAGTGTACCTGACTCCAGCATACACACCTTCGCTGTCTTGAAAGTGGTATCATTTAAATGTTAAGTCACTACTTGGATTACTCCACCATTAGAGATACAATTTTCTGGTACTTTTTTTTTTTTTATCACTTAAGACTTACTGTCATTTTTCTTTTAAAAGCTTAGTACTCAAGAAAATTATGACATTCATTTCCCTTTTGTTTATTTTAAACAACACTTTTCCCTGAATAACTTTCTTGGGTGTTACCAGAATCCAATATAGTATATACTGCCATATAGTAAAAGAGGGCTCCTGGGTGATATTTATACTTTTATTTTTATGATGGACTGAGATCAACATATGTCTTATGCGTAGTGGTTCTAGTTTTTGTTATTTCTTTGTTTCTTATAAATTAAGTTTAGTGTTGCTATTCCTCAAAGAATCAAGACAATGTAAAGTAGATTTTCATTCCACAGATGCTCCTTTGCTGAATCTCAGCCAAGTCTGGTCCCACAAATGGCCACAGATCTTTCTTGGGGAGGAAGACTCTTACATTAAATTCTCATCTGTGGACTCATAGGAATTAGTTAATTTTCTTTAAGCAAACAAATCTTGCAGAAATACAGCATTTCAGTAATAATCCAGAGTCATCCAGTTAGTTCTTAGCACAGTGAACAGCCCAGCCCCTTCACTGTTTATGTGCTCTTAATGGCTCCAGAAGCCAAGAGCCACTTCATTCCTCTTTGAACTGTAAGCAAGCTTGTGAGCACAACATTTGAAACAGATTCTGTCTTTACTAGAATGGCCACAGTGTTTCATAAATTCTAACTATGGTGCACTTGACTTAGTGTCTATGCTCCTCTCCCTTTTGAGCCCCCCTTCTGCCACTGGGGTAGTAAGTTACAAAGAAAAGAGGGTCAAAGTCTTGAGCCCAAGGGCAGCTGACTTTCAAGAGGTTGGAGAGACTCTAAGAAAAGGTGAGTGAGACACCAAATAGATGCATCTTGAACATGCTTTTTTTGTATGGGAAGCTGAAAGAACAGTGTGTTTCTGTGAAGAGAGATTGAAAACTGACAGTACTTTCTCCCATGTAAGAACTAACCGCTCCAACCCTGCCTAGTTCTAGACTCAAACAAGAACAGGTGCATTGTCATCTTTAGCTGCACAGAATGTTTGATGCCAGTCTGAGCTGGAAACTTTGTTTCAAGATAGGGGGGTATGTAAGGGGAGAGGGAAGAGAGGGGTGGAAACAATGGTGGAGAATGGGTTATGTCTACTGAGTTATGCCTTTTTGATGAACACGATAAGGAAAGAGACAGCTTCAAGGTCTTCAAGCATAGATTGCAAGTGACTGGCACATGAAAGCTAGAGAAAGGAAATTAGCGGGGAGTACAGACAATTTCAAGAATTTAAGAATCTTGGAAGTGGAGAAAAAGACGTGGGAAATGCTTGGAGTGGGTTATAATCAATACAATAGTTTTTGCTTAATGAAGAACAATTATTAGAATCATTATTTGTTTACTGGTAGGAAAATTCCAGTGGAGGATAAGCAGACCCCATGGGAAGGATGTTGTACTACCATGTGCCGCATAAGATGAGTGACACCTAGGCAGACGAGGAGGCTGGCTTTCCAAGTTAATGGCACAGGCATGTTGGAAAGCAGTCACCTGAAAACTCGGGCTCTTCCAGTAGAAGAGGAGGTAGCTGAGTTTAAACATGTATGGAAGGGACCTAAAGAAGTTGGCTCTTCCTGTTGCAGCGTTTTCTATGGAAAGAATGTCAGTCTAGTGCTAAAGTGTGGGTGGAAGAAGCACTCTTACATGCATAAGGAAAAGAATAATTTAGTCTGCCTATGCATCTGAAAGCACTAAGGCCATGCTCCTCCCTTTATCAATGTTGGGTATAATGGAACAGCAGCCATACTGTGGTTTCCGAAAGTTAACATTCTGGACCACAGGTAGATTCTATGGCTGTTGGGTCTTGCCAAGTGTGGTTGGTGATGTAACATAAGAATGAAGGAATGGGGAATATATGGAGAAGAGATTTATGGTTTCCACAGTGTTTAAGCTAGGCATTGCTAGTACCTTTGATAGATGAGTTTACCTAGAGCAAAGATTGCCATTTTTAAATTGAAGAAAGATGTAAAAACTGGCAGGCGCCCTGATTATGGAATCCAAGAGTGATCTTCATGAATATTGAAGGTGAAAAATATGATAGAAACAGTATTGATAAAGTGTATCAAGTAAGAGCTAAAATTCTTACAGAAATGGAAGGTAACCCAACCCAACCAAGAGTTGGACAGAAAATACAAAGTACAGCTAGGGACAGAAGTTTGAAACTAGCATACTTACCTTAACCAGATTGGGCACAGTCAAAGGTACCTTGACACAGAACAGCTGGGATAACCCATGAGCAATGCTCACCAGCTTGAGCATAGTAACAGGAGAGAGAGGAGGCTGATAATGGACCCTCTGTCTAAGAGTCTAGCAGCCACTTTATAAGAGAAAAGTAACTGGCTGGGAAGGGATTACTCTGGTCTAACAGTCTTTGAGTCATCTGTGTTCTTGTAATGAATTACAGTGAACTTACTGGTTCATCAGCTTGGACATGGCCAGACCCATGAGTAAATGAACCTTTTCATGCTCTCAGAGTAAATCACACAGATACATTTGCTCTAATGAAACAAAACACAACACTGAAAAAATCTAATGGACAGGGACCAAGAATGGCCCAAAGGAACAGTGAGGTCGGCTAGATCGCCATACCCCTATTTCCAGGCCCAGTGGTGCAAGACATGTGCAGAAGACAAGGTCTGACATGTGGTAGTATCATGGTCCTGGTACACATGGTAGAGAGCCAAGATTTGTCAATCAAAATGCAAAGTAATGGTTCAGAGAAAACGTTGAGATTGCAGAAGTTTTGCTAATGGCTGACCCTGAATTCCCGGGGAGACAAGGATTTTAGTGACTGGGCAGGGATAGAAGATAGGGGAGAAACCCTCAGCCAGTAATTAACTCAAAGCGGGGATAAGCAGACTTCCCTAATTTGACATGTGATTAGGTACTTCACAGAATAACTCAGACCCACACATATCCAGCAAATGTGACCCAAATTAGATTTCCTGGCATCGCCTTTGAAGTTGCATTAGGGAAATTGCTTTGGGGAAATCACTGAAAGAATAGTAAATAGCTTATTTCCTTGAGTACTCCTTGGCTCACCCACCTTTGTATCTTATTGCAAACCATAATTGCTTCTTGCAGGACAAGCATATTTCCTATCCAAAAAAAGTAGCATGTGTAGTGTGGAAAACCTAGAGAGTGAAAATCTATTGAGTGTGGGCTATGCCCTGCCTTTGCAAACCTTGGATGTTCTTACACATACTTTTAATATTCACAGCATTTCTGTGATGCAGACAGTCATTATAGGTCTTGTTATTTGATTTGATCTCAATGAACAGTCTTAGAAATATCTCTCTCACACTGTATCCAAGCCCAGGTGTGTACCTGACACCACAAGCCAGTTTCATAGTATTCTGAAATTCTAACTGGAATGCAGGGAGGAGATATCAGCCAGTGATAGAGATAATTTGCCTTCTGGTGTGAGCCCTGATATGTTCCCATCATCCTCCTGAGAAAGTTTTCTACATGTATGGTTGTGGATATTAGGGAGAAGTGTTAGAAAAAAGCAGAGAAGGATGAGGAGAGATGGGTCCTCAATCTGTCCTTTGGTCCATCTGTCTGCAGCTCCTCACATTGCGTCTTTCCTGTAAAGACTGAAAAGATCTAGGTGGATAATAACCAGTAATTGGTAAGGTACCTTTGGCACAATTGAAAGAACCAGCTTGGTATCACCAAGTTATTTAAAATTAATAAGGATAAATTGGCATTTGTTATTCCATCAGAAAGAGAAGCAAAGATGTAAGCAAGTGTCTGTCATTGACTAATATTGAATTAGGATGGGAGAGATGGCTCACTACCTTAGAGAGCCTACTGATCTTCGAGAGTTCACTTCTCAGTTTTCCTGACTCCAGCTCCAGAGTATCTGTCCCCTTCTTGCCTGTATTAATGTGAACAGATATACACACATATGCTTAACTTTAAAATGAAGTAAATCCTATGGATAAAGCTAAATCAACCAATATATACTATAGTGCTATAGTATCTGAATGCCAGCTCTTTTAGTAAAATTCAAAGCACTGAACGCCTACCTTAACCTTCTCTTGGAGTCAACTGACCACAAGAACCAATTCTTAGAAAATTACAGCTGCTTTTCCAAGATACATTTATTAAAGTTTCTTTGAAACAGTCTATAGTTGGAAAAAGAAGTATATTTTCGATAGTAGAATTTATGCGACAAAGAATTATGGCTGCATACAGGTATTTTTGACTTCTGAGCAGTCTTTGAAGTGAACAAATATTGAACACATAGACTTGAAAAAGTAAACTGCTCAAATTTTATAAGCTAAGCTCTGGAGATCAAAGAGTGATTTAGGTGGATAGGCTGATATATCTGTGTTGACAAGCCATGACAAGTTATGCCTACATAAGTATAGATCTGTGTCACACAAAGAAAATATTATGAATTTTATGGTCTACTTTAAGCAGAGATTTATGGGTGTGTTTGTGTCTGAGTTGTTTTTTGAGCATAATACACAGGTATATTATGGTTTTCCTCACATATTAAGTTGGTTTACAATGCATTACTTTCTTGTAGAAAGAACTCATAATATTTTATATTAAATAATACCATCAGTGTACAGTCTTTACCCTCTTCATCTTCTACTTAAAAGTTATTATTAATGAGAAAAAGTGTCTCTTTTATAGCCATAATACATTTCATGCTTAAGATAAACAGCAAAGCACTCCCTTTAATGAAGAAACTGGAGAATATGTAATTTTCATCTACTCATATCAAAAACATGGTGGGGGGAGAGAAAAGAAAAAAAATGTTCTGCTTGCTATTAACCCTAATGGCTACAGGGAGGAAGCCACATTCAAGCCAGGGAATTAGTATTTTTGAAGTTTCCATTTACAGAAAGGGGGAGGAAAGGGCAGGAGAAGATAGGAGAGGGGACAGGAAAAGAGAGAGAGAGGGAAGGAGAGAAGAATGGACAGAGGGACAGAGAGAAACACAAACACGTATCCAATATTTAGACCTTAAATCCCAGTGTGTATAATGATTTCACTGTTTCAAGAATTTTATATGACCTCTTTTCATTATTCTTTATGGCTAGTTTTATAAGTGGGTTTTTGGTTGTGTGATTCTTGGCAGGGTTGTGTTAATGTAATGAAACATTATTCAAGTCACTATTTTCTTTGGCTCAGAAGTTACACTTTAAGGGGGTCTTTGTGTGTGTGTGTGTGTGTGTGTGTGTGTGTGTGCGCGCGCGTGTGTGTGTGCATGTGTGTGTGTGCGTGCGTGTGTGCGTGTGTAATAAAAGTATTGAAAGTGAAAAGTGCTCTAAGATGGCTCAAGTGTATGGGTACGATCTCTGCTAATACATCAATTACAGAGACTGAGAGCTTCATGGACTATATGGAAAGTTTCTAATGAAGACTCGGGCTCTTTTCAGGAGTGGCCGCAACGTGTACTTCTGCTATAACATATTCAGATCTGTAGGCTGGGGATAGAGGTAGAAGGGTTCTCAAGGGAATGACATGAGCAACTAGGTTCTACTCACTACATTAGTTACCTTTTCCTACTGCTGTGGCAAAAATACCTGAAAAAGGCACATGTGTTTGGGGTGGGATATGTAGGATATTTTAAGCAGGCTTACAATTGTCCATTGAAGAAGAGATAGCATGGTCATGATCTATCTGGCATTGCCTCCTAAGAACTTTGTGGGCATGTAAAAGAAATTTCTTCTGGGTTTGGAGGAGGCCACCTGGGTTGTTGTTGTTGTTTGGGGGGGTGGTAAATAAATTTGTCCCTTGTCCAGCATCTGTGCATTTCATTCAACAGCTTGTTAACTAATGGAGACACCTGCTCTACGCTGGTGGGCTCCAGGAACTTAAGTATGTGAAAATTTTGTTGTGTTCACTACATATGGAAGACAGTACACAGGAAAGAGAATACTCTTTAGAGAAATGACCACTGGTGAGATGGAAAACTTCCTCTGCCCACGCCTTCCCCTTCCTCGGGCTTTCATCTCTGCCCACAGATTTCATAGTTCATGAAGAAATAAAAGAGATTTCCAAAGATCACTGTGCTCTGACTTAAACACAGTCCGTTTAAGGAGACATTTTTCTAACAACATATCCAGGGAGGGAAAGAATCTTCCAGTCAGTTCTTACATTTTTTTGTTCTGTGCTTTTGATAACCTTTATAGCAAAGAAGGATTTCCTTATGCTGAGTCTTTTGTGCTTTTAATTAAAACAGTTTTCCCCTTTCTTCTGCTGCCCCATGATGGAGAACAGCTGGTTACCATCTCCTCCCCACCCCCTTGTCTTCTCCAAATGACTCACTCCCCCTCCTTTAAAGATGATTTAAATATTCCTTCCATTTCTTTCATCCATCAGGGGCCTCTCTTTCCTAAATCTCCCTACTTGAACTCTGAACTCTGTTCATGTATAAATGGGTTTTAGTCAGTTTTAACAGCTCAGAGCCGTGGAGGAAGAGAAAGTTTGCTTTTCAGTACAGATAAAGTTCTCTGGTTACATATCATTTCCTAACCTCTCTTGTGTTACAAGGGGGAAATTTTCATAAAACGAGAAAGATGAGGAGTGTGATCTCATAAGAAAAACAAGCTCCCTCAAATAAAAATACAATTAAAGGTATCCCCCAAATATTCATCTTAATGAGCTAATTTTGATTTATATTGTCTGAGACATGTACATCTGTATAAGGTGGCCCTGCTCTTTAAAGACTCTCTGTTCTCCCTGGTGCCAGATAATCCATTTTCTGTCTGTAAGGTCACTCTTTATAAGTGTTTCTCAAGCAACTGTGTGCCTTGCCCGATTCTTACATACTGACATGTGATTAGCAATCGCTCATTAGTGAAGCCCTTGCCTTTGGCCCACACTTGCCCTTTGCTCTTAGATTTTCTGTGGAGTTTCCTATGTTTAATTTTCTGGGTCTATTGTTTTGGGTCTATTTCTATGCAGCTATTCCAGGAAACTGAGTAGCGTGGAAGACCCCTGGTGTTATGCCAATATAAAAGAAAGAACTGGGGCGCTGGGGCAATAACTCAGGTGGTAAAGCATCTGTCCCACAAGTGTGAGGACCTGAGTTTGATTGCCACACACACAGTGTGCAGTGACAAATACCATTCCAGCACTGGGAAGGTTGAGATGGGAGCATCACTGGCCAGCAAGCCTGACAGAATCAGTGGATCCCATGTTCCAGTATGATACTTGTCTCAAGAAATAGGTGGGCAGTCTCCGAGGAAAGACATCAGAAATGTGCATACACTGTGCATGTATACACAAACATATGTATACACACACACACACACACACACACACACACATACCTTGCCAGAGGGCAATATAAAATGGGTTTCACCCCATTCAAACAGAATCTGTTCTGTTTTTTTTTTTTTTTCCTTATTCTGAGAAATCCTAATTCTTTGTATGATTTGAGAGTTATGCTTGCGAGTTAGGCAGCTAGAAGCTGGAACTTCTTAGGTATGCTTTTCTTGTTAAGTATGTCATTTTAAGTTGATGCTTTCTCTTTGTTTAATCCATGTTTAAAGGGATGCTTTGACAGATACTCAGAGATATTAGCAGGATTAACTTGGAAGGGCAGACGAATCAATACTTGGAAGGAGTGTTTCCTGTCGCTACATCTATGTGGGAAATATTTAGTTACCATTGGTACTTTAGTGTTTCATTGAGTACAAACCAAAGTATTTATTAACCATTGCTTGACATAACGAATGAGCTGTGGTATACCCAGTTGTGTGATGGGCAGCTGCTATTTGCTAGTTGGTATCAGCCACAAAATCGTGAAAGAAACTCACTAGTTTGTCTTATATGACAACCAAGCTGGTAAATACGCATGCAGTGTACTTATGAATATACACCCATGCACAATATAAACATGCATGCACACACATGCCCAATACATACGTATGTACACATGAGCACACATATACACGTATACACGCACGTGCACACGTGCTTGTGCTTATTAGATTTTATGGTGAACTTGTCACATCTGGGGAGAAGGAACCTTAAATGAAGAATTGCCTCTTTTGGGTTGCATGTATATAAGGCACCTTCTTGATTGCTGATTGACATAGGGGAACCCAGACCACTGTAGGTGGTGCCATCCCTAGCACCTGAACAAAAATGATGTCTACGACAGCCAGCCCATGAACAAGCCAGGAAAGCAACATTCCTTCATGGTTGCTGCTCCAGATTTCTGCTTTTAGTTGCTACCCTGACTTCCCTCAGCAATGGATTATGACCTGGAAGTCTAAGATACAATAAACCTTTCTTCCTCGGGTTACTTTTAGACATGAGTTTATCATAGCAATAGAAAAGCAAACTAAGAAAATAGAATATTAAAACCTTATTCAGCATTACTTTTGGTTTATTTTGGCTGTATTTCTGTTTTGTTTTCTGCGATAAGGCCCCACAGAGTCAGTGAAACGGATGTTGGAAACATAGTAAGACGTTCTTTTTCTCGGCTGTATTTTATTCATACACACTATTGTGCTGAGAAATATCAAATTCTCAATGGTTAAAATGTTGACACTTTTAACGGCTTCCTTGGAAAATTGCTATTTCTGTTACTTTATTGCTAGCAGTCCTGTTGCTAGTTTGTTTTGGCATATCATATCTTGGAGTGTTGTGTTTTTCAATGAGAAAGCTTGCTTAGGTCCAGTTGACTGCCCTCACCTTGGCACAGGATTCATTTTACAGCAGACATCTCTCCATAGGCAGGATCCAAAAAGGATTAAGGAATTACCTTTCTCTGAAAGAATTGGAGTCCAGGAAATTTTTAATTGGGGTCAACTGAGTTTCCTGTTCTTTTCTATGTCAGTTTTTATACTTTCTGGCATGCATTTAGTTGCTGCATCGATCCAGAATATCTGCTTACACAATTTCCAATGTAAGTTTTATGCACAGAACACATTGTAATCCATGCTGAGACCTTTGGGCAATTTCCCATGTGGCTACTACTCTGGAATCACTCACTTATTGATCTGTCAAGACAAAGTATAGTTATCACTATTATGTTTCCATTGGCAGAGTTGTTGTTGGAATTAGTTATTCTACACCATGATTCTTTGAAGAAAAGTATTTCTTTAGGCCTTTCAGTTCTATAGTGTGTGCATGTATGTGTGATGAGCTGTGTGTGTGGACAAAATCTACAAATCTAGAAAGGAGATCAAGAGAGGCCAAGATTAGGTGGGGTATAAGGAGGGGTGAGGTGCGCAGCGGGGCAAATGGACATGAGAGAGGAAAAATGTCTATCTGTGGGGAGCCATGAGGGTGACGGATGCAGGAGAGATGGAAGAAAGGTTAAGGAACCATAAACACATACATTGAAATGTCATAATGGCATCTCACACATTATATGGTGATTTAACTGAAGGTAAACCTCATACTCCCACAATAGAATCATGGAAAAATTTGTAAGTTTATTAGCTCCTAGTTCATCTTTTGAGAATGGTCTATAGTGCCAATTGGAGGTTATCATATCAAGCAAATTAAATGTATTCAGAAAAATTATACATTTTCTCTCCATTTTCTACCTCATTATCTATGATAATACATGCATACATACATGTAGCTATGTCATAAAAAATAGGAACATAACTATTAGGATTGCAGAAAGAACTAATAGCAAGGGCTTAAAGTCGGGAGAGGAAGGGGAGCCCAAGGGTGTGAGGGGGGATCTGGTCAATGTCTCATGAGTGTACATGACACTGTCATTATGAACCCATCACTAAAACACCTTTTACTCTGTTCTTTTCTGAATCTCATATCCTTTTGTACATGAAGAAAAAGCTCTATGTTTAATAAAAGCTGTATGACTGAACTAACAATTATTAAATTAACAATAAGACCCAACCCACTTCTAGAGAATTACTGAGACTAAATGGGTGGCCACAGTGTTGTCCCCAGTTCTCTGGTGTCTACTCATTGCAGTATTTTTTAGCTGACAGTGTGTATCAGTGGCTTTTCTATAGGAATGTGCTGGCATTTGAGGGTATCAGCTCTGATTGTTTCAGGAAACTAATAGGAAACATTAGAAGAAAATGGATAGAAATAAAAATGGTTGAGGTCAGCACCCTTTTTTGTAGGAGGTGTTTGAGGCATAGATCTCTCAGATGGCCTGTTGCTTGTGGGCGTGGTCTAGCAAGACATACACCAGTGACCAGAATGAAAGGCCTGCATGACAGTGGCTGAATACAATCCAGGAACCAGCATGCACTGTGGCTTTTACCTTCACTGCTCCTGCCATTTTATGTAGCTTAATGACTATAGCTTTGACTTTGAAAATTTGATTTTATTTTCTTATGGAAATAAATAAAAATATAAAACTGTGCCATTCCTCTTAATGTAAGGTACTGAGTAAGGCTGGCACAGGGAAATACATCTGTGCTTAGTGCCTGTTTGTGCAATTTTCAATCCATTTGTACAGCACATGTTTGGAGTCTGCTTTCCTATGTGTCTTAATTGACGTCAATATATATTTTTTCAAAAGGTTTTTTTTTTAATTAAAAAGTTTTACATATAAATTTCTATCATACAAAACTACCTTTGTTTTCCTCTCCTTCAGTTCTTGATAAGCACAACGATTAAAAGTTAACTGTAAAAATAGATACTTTAAATGGGTTTAATGAAAATCAAATTTAAAAAATCCAATGTAATGAGCTTGTAAATCAGTCCTGAGATGCTAGGCTCAGGGCTGCTGGGGTGAGCAGAATTGCACCTCCCATCACTGCAGGGACCATCAGAAACATGTCCACTGACTTCCTAGGATGTAAGGCAGGAAGAAGCAAGGCTGCCTTAGAGGCTGTTAGGGGAACTTAGGGAGAACCTGTTGGAGTCTGATCTTCCAAGATAAGTTTACCTGACAGCATAATGAGGAAAAGTCTTTGGCAAGGATACAGTGAAAGCCAGTGCAACAAATAGCAGCGAGTTGTTTTTCTTTGCCCTCTTGGCTACTTAGAGGTGGTGAGAGTTGAAGAAGCCAGTAATGCCTCCCTCATTTCTGTCTTTGGTTTAAGATCAAAGCTAGATTTGTGGGGCCTCTTGTTCTTCAGTCAGTAAACTAACATGGATTAGAAAGGAATCATCACAGTGCCATTCAACTTTAAATGCATAGTCTGTGTGACATCAGTTATTGCCATAGCATTTTCAAGGTCAATGTATGAAAAAGAGGCTCAAGGACAACTTGGAGACACTTAGGAAAAGAGAGCAAAATCCACAGTTTGCTGCAAAATTGCCACCTTGTCTCTGGTTGTTCAGAATACTTCATGGTTCCCTAGAACTTTTGAGTAAGGAGTGGGTAGCTTGTGTGTGGAATGATAGTTTATGGGGAAGCTTAAGCATAGGTCTAAGTCAAACCATGCTTAATTTGGGGAGGCAAGCAACATGTAGCAAAAATGTAGCAAAGTGTGGCAACATGTACCAAAATGCAGCAAAATTCAGAGCACAGTAGTATCTCTGTTCCTCATTTCGGGTGCGCTCATCAATGTCGTCTGTGAGAAGAGCAGGCTAGCTTGTTTTCAAATCTCATTGAGTTTTGACATGCAAAGGCCTGTTATTAATTCTGTGACCATACTGATGTAGTTTTAAACAAAAATTCCCAGCTCCCATTCTCTCTTAAACGCCAAGGAGGTATCAGGTTCTAAGCTGCATGTCAAGGTTTAATATTTATTGGTTAAATCATCTGTCCCAGTTGTTCTGTCTTCTAGCTCCTTTTAGAATTCTACTTATAGGGAATTCCCTCTGATCTCTCCTCTAACATTAACTTACCCTCAGTTTGCAGTTCACAAACCAAGCTACACCTCTTAGATGAATATTTACACCTCCAATTATTTATTACACCTATTCTTAGGACCGCTGTAAAGGTAAGTATAAAAATGAAAGGCTTGTGTTTTGTCGGAATATGAATCTGCACAATCCATTTACTCAGTGGATGGGCATTTTCATTTCTACGACCCTTCTGTCATATGTTTGGCAAAAGAACGAGTAAACTAATTGAGATGTTCATATGAAACTTTAGGTTTATGTTTGTCCATACTTTAAAATAAAGCATGTTTCTTATAAGCCAGCCACTGCTTGGAATCTTTGGATATGTCCATACCCAAATTCAAGGCACACTGATTTATAGAGATTATTGTTGAGCACATCTCCTTTCCATATATATATATATATATATATATATATATATATATATATATATATCAGTAGCAAATAATTAGAGAAAACCATTTTGACACAGAGAAACGTTAAGACTATAAGGAGGTGTGAGGAGAGGGAAAGTGGCTGAAGCATAGGGTTATGGGTGGTGCCACATTGCATTTTGAAGGAAGGGTAAAGAAAAGGCTCATAGATTAGGGTCAGAAAAGGCCTAACTTGGACGATGTACTTTATAGTAGTCATAAGACCTGAACCCCCAACCCCTGTGTTCGAGACTTTGTAGTGAACATACCCTTGTACATGGCTATGCATAACCACAAATGAACACAGGACAATAAATAGCAGAGCTAAAATATACACATTGAGAGTAATGTAGATTTCCTGCTATCAGGTGGTATCCTAGGTCTGAGAGATAGAGGGAAAATGGTAACAGCCCCAGCTGTTCTCTTCTGGAAGGACACACATGTGCAGCCGGTTCTCACAGCAGTTAATGAAAAGGGCACCAGGTTTAGGAGCGTTCAGTCAGAACTTGTTATTATTTGACCCAGCTGCACTGAAGTTAACATTTGGAAGATTGATTATTCTGGGCCAGCAAGATGTCTCACCAGTGAAGATACCTATCACCAGGTCTGAGGACCTGAGTTAGATCTCTGGGAAAGAATGGACTCCTGCATCTTGTCCTGTGACTTCCACACAAGGACTGCGGCATGCCTACACTCATCCACATATAAAGAACGTAAAAAAAAGAAAACAAAATTTTTAAGAAAGAGTATTAAAAGTGTTTCCTAAACAAATTGATAGTAAATTTGGATCTACATGTTCAGTGTGCAAAAGCAATTTCGTGTTTCCTGTGATTTTCTCATGACCTGTGGACTGCTTTTGGTTCTCCAGGTTAATCCAGGCAGTACGTTTTCAGTTTCCTGAGTGGAGATGCTACCAAGAATGTAGAAGTTATAAAGCGTATTTGCTAATGCCTACTTTACTTTCAGCTGGCTTTTTATTATGTACATAGGCTTAGTTGGTCCAACTAGGATGGTATATCCAGCCTGCCACCTTGTGTCACTTCTTTGGTTGGTCACTCACTATGGAGACTTCAGAACATCAACAATCTGTATAATTTATAATTGGTGTACAAATCAATCTGTCTTCGGAGTATGATCTGATGAATATTTATTGGTAAGGAAGCTTTGGTGAAGTGTTAGCAATCATACCAGGAAAGAAGCCTGGTGACCATCATACTCAGGAAGTGTTACAAAGGAGTATCTACTGGAATATTTAGACTGTCTTAATGAAAACTGTCACATTATAGGCAGAAAGAAAGCCATCTGATCTTTAATTCAAAGACTCTGTCCCTGTAAGTGCATCCAAATATTTTTCTTAAGTTTTATTTTTGTCTCTCTGTGTGTGCATGTGTGTGTGTGTGTGTGTGTGTGTGAGAGAGAGAGAGAGAGAGAGAGAGAGAGAGAGAGAGAGTGTGTGTGAACATGTATTAACACTTACCTGCAGAGATCAGAATAGGTCATCAAGTCCCAGATACTGGAAACCAAACTTGGGTCCTTTACAGAGCAAAATGACCTCTTAATCACTGAGCAATCTTTCCAAGAAGCATGTATCGAAATGTGCTTGCTGTAGTACTTCCATTACTTTATTACTGAATAACATAATCCTTTAAGCCCTATTAACTTCCCACTTTGTACACCCAACCTCATATTGCTAAATGATAATTACTAAAATATAGAATTGTCTGCATCAGCTCTTCACTTTTGAAGCCAGTACTTGCTGAGGAAGGCAGTTACAGGACTGGGCTAGCCTGGGCTCCCAGGTGTGAGTCCACTCACTGTCTGTAACACTATGTGATTTTCTTAGCCTTTTTGAGCTCTACTTCTCTCTCTCTCTTACACTAAGATGACACCTTTTCTCCTTACAACAAACTGTAAGCTCTGAGATCCCATATGTAAAGTTTCTAGAAAAATAATTGACAGCAATTAACATTTTTGCTGAAAATGTTTATTTTGACTTCCTAATTCCTTTCTGTATTAAAACAAAACTTAATTAACACTGATTTAAACAAAACTTTCCAATAAATTACATGCTCGTGTGTAGGTGATATGTGTTAAAGTCTTTCAAAAGCAAATGTTATGCAAAGAATGTATCCATTATGTAGTAACTCTTTTTTTCCTTTTATTGGGGATATCTTCTGGTTATTGATAATTGAACAGTCTCTATTCTGTAGTTTTCTTTAAAAGTCTGTTCAGAACCTCCTCCCCCAAGTTGCATCACTTAGAAAATAGTCTTGACTTATCTTGTACCCCATGCCCTTAAAAAGCCTTGTTTGGAGCTTTGACAATATGTTCTCTAGTTATTTTCTTCCATGAAACTTCCTCCTGCCTCCTGCCTCCTGCCTTTGACATATGCCTCCATTCTGTGACTTGTCTTGCTTCTTTCTCCTCACTTTGCTTCTGAAAATCTCATTCCTTCCTCAAGTGCGTGGATAGTGGGGTCTTCCCCAATCCCTGCCCAGAGCCTCCTAGCTGGAAGAGGGCTGAAGGAGGAAGTCCCAAACAAATGAGTCTCAGAGCAGTGGGCTCTCTGTGATTCTTGACCACTCACGTCAGAAAGACAGCAGTTCTCAGCAGCAGTGTTTGGAAATAAAGCTTCCCACATGTGACAGGCCAAAAGAAGGCCCAAGTCTGACAAAGTGGACAGAACACATTGCTATCTGCAGAGGGTAAATTGTTTGACAAAACAATTGTCTTTTGATAGCAAGAATCATAGATCTTAGCCCATAGAAAGAGAAACACAGCCTGGGCCTCCATGAATTCTCTAGGGGCCAGTTATTAAGTCCAAGAGTCATTTTTGGTCTGTGGACTTGGGTTTGTTTAAGATAATGTAATTCACTGAGATAATCCCGATGTAGGATCTGCATATGCAGATAGATATAGTGTCTGTTAACCCCCAACTTGTAAGGCACTTTTGTAGCTGTTTGTATGTGGTACACTTGCCTTAGGGCACGGACCCAATTGTCAGTGGGAATGGAAGCTGGGCTGTCCATGGCAATCAAGTGGAACTGCGGCCACTTTACTAAAGGATCCCTTCTCTTTGAATCCAGATATGCCTCCTCGCACTGTGCTATTTTGCTGTATTTTAAGTATCCATTTTCAACTGGAGAAAAGCTCCACGTGAGTTAATTACAGTGGGTGTAAAAAAAGGAATTCAAATTAGTAATATCATTATCTCTCTCTGCTTCTAGTGTGTACGAAGCAGGTAACGGATGAAGTCTCTTCCACTCGAGATTGCAGCCTTACGAACACGGCCGTGCAAAGCAAGCTGGTGTCTTCCTTCCAGCAGCACACCAAAAAGGCCCTGAAGCAGGTAAGAGACTGCCTTCTGCACTTAGCCCCTCAGCTATGCGGACAAAAGGTTAAGGGTATAGTGGGGACCAAGTAAGGTAACTAGAAACCTAAAATCAAGAAATAACAGAGGTACTGTTTCTGTAATATTTAATAGAATAATTCAACTATATGTTGAAAGTTAGTCAAGAATTAAACTGAGAACTGAGTTGTAAAACAGAATCAAAAATGTGCTTAGAATTATGCAAGAATGTGTGTGCATGTGTGTGTGTGTGTTTGTGTGTGTGTGTGTGTGTGTGCATGTGTGCCTTATAGTAAATCCAGTTGAATTCACAATTTTGTTATATAATTTGAAAATTATATCTTGGTTTATGCTGCTTATGGTCACCCTGTTTATCTGGCTCTTTCTACAGTGACTATCAGTGGGTATTGTTTGATGTTGAATAGAACCTCATCTTTATATCACAGAAGGCTCCTGACCTTGGTAGCCTTGACCTATTTGGCCTTGTGTTTTGATTTTTGCAATTTTTTTTTAATTGGGGTTGGGCACTGACACAGCCTAGTTTAAATCATTGTCATTCTGATAATCTGGGCAAACCACTTTTGTCTCTGAATCTCTTAAGTCTCATGGAAACAATGAGAATACTTTTCGCACGGGATTAGCCTATAGAATAGTCAAGGTCCGCAGCAGGAAGCTGTGATGGAGAATGGCTGCTCCACAGTCCTCACTAAGTGAGTGTGCGCTGGCGTCACCCCACCAGCAAGTGCTGAACTGTGCAGAGAAAGAAAGAGGTACCATGGTTAGATGGGGGAGTAACAGTGATACTAAGTGTGTAAACAGCATCCTGCACTCCTCTCTGGTTCAACGTATTCAGCTAGCAGTTGCATCAAGTCGGGAACAACAAGGTTCCAGTTCTTGTAATGTATGTATAACTAGGAAAAGAGAAATGATGTTTTTCAAAACAATTTTAAAGAAGTCCCCCACAATCAAGCACCTCCTGGATGCCCTTGGGACTTCTTCTTCCCTTTCATCCTCTCCATGCTTACTCTGTTTGCTTTGTTTTGTTTTGAGATAAAATGTCATGATTTACACTAGACTAGCCTTCAACTATCAGCAACCCTCCTACTCCTGCTGGTATTACATATGGGATCATCATACCAGCTCACGTGCAGTTAGAGATTTCGGGCGCTTTTATCCACCTTCTCTGCCTCAAACAAGGAAATACAAGAAAGTAAACTGAACATTTTAATACTGAGCTACGTTGCTTATCTATTCTGTATTAACTATATAAATGATGGTACTTCTATCCATATTTAAGGTACTGATAATATTTTTTTTCCTGCATGGGTTCAATCTCCTTTGGATAACATATCATTCATATCAGGATTTTTTGTCAAGCATTTTTAGATGCTATAGAGCAAAATTGTGATCGGCATTGGTATCTCTTTTCAATTTAGGAAATAAAAGATGGAGTAGGTAGGAAAAGCCCAAGCAAATGCTCATTCTAGCAGCAAGTAGGAAGTAGGATGTGGGCAATAAAATACTAAACAGCATAGAACAAAGGGTACAAAATTGGACACTTGTGGCTGTGGCATTTAAAAAACATAAATGGGGTCATAAATGAAATGCATGCTTTCAAAGTGTGTGGTCTGGAGGATGTGCAAACTCTGAGTCCTGCTGTGCATAAGTGGGAAGAGACAGATTCTGATGGCTCCGAGGCTTGGTGACATTTTTTTCTCACTTTCTTTAGACCTTTGAACCCTATACAATTATTAATGCTATGCAAACTTGAAGCAGCCATAAGTTGCTGCTCACTTTTCTCTTTCTTTCTTTGTTTCTTCTTCCTTCTTCCTCTCTTTCTCTCTCTCTCTCTTTCTTTCTTTGTTTCTTTCTGCCTCTCTCTCTCTCTCTCTCTCTCTCTCTCTCTCTCTCTCTCTCTCTCTCTCTCTCTCTCTCTCTCTCTGGTACTAGGCCATGCATCCATGAGAATCATATCTTCATCGCTTGTAGTTTAAGCCTTGTTTGTAGAAGTGTGTCACGTGAGCTTCTCAATTACGGGAAAGAGTTGTTCATTCCTTTCTTGTAACTTCTATCTTATACTCAAGTAGCAAACTAGTAACCAAGTAGTTGTGACTCAATACAGATCAGATATGCTAATGCTCCTTTAATAACTAATTCATATTGTAATGTTCAGGAGACAAGCACTCTCTACAGAATTTTACCTGGATCCCTGGGAATTGCTGGAGGCATTAAGATAGCGTTTGCAAACTTGCCTGAACATAACGCATTTATTTTGTTACTCAAACAATATGCACCTTCATTTATTTTGCCCAGTTGATTATGATTAGATATAACTTTTATCAATGACTACCATGGAAACATGTACATACATGCCTGTACATGATTTCATGTATGTGAATATATGCTCCATGTGCTTGTATATACACACATCATAATCATAGCACCTAAGGCAGCTGAATCACTTTAATGGTGATTGCATAAACTGATGTTTACATTGTTACTTATCCTTTGAACTATGAAAATACTCATGTTCATTTTTGTTTTTCTTTATTGCTGTTGTTTGTGAAAGGGTCTCAGACAGCCCAAGCTCAGTTTGAGCTTAGAATGTGGCTAAGGATGACCTTGAACTCCTCATTCTCCTGTTTCCACGTTTTAGATACCTCGCCATCCCCAGCCCTATGCCTGTTTTCCAAGTAACCCAAGACATGAAGAGTCAGCATAACTTGTACACGGCCATCAGGCCAATGACTCTCAGAGATGACATTTTAATCTCAAATTGCAGTTTTAGATTCTTTTAGCAGAGAGTATATCATTCTGTTTTGAAACTATTCATGGAAAATTTTAAAAAATTTTATTGGTTATTTTATTTATTTACACTTCAAATGTTATCCCCCTTCCTGGTTTCTCCTCCAAAAACTTCCTATCCCACCCCTTCCCCATGCTTCTATGAGGGTGCTCCCCCACCCACCCCCTCACACATCACCGCCCTAGAATTCCTCTATACTGGAGCATCAAGCCATCACAGGACCAATTGATGCCAGATAAGGCCTCTTCAGCTCTTTCAGTCCTTCTCCTAACTCCTCCATTGAGGTCCTCATGCTCAGTCCAATTGTTGGCTGCAAGCATCCGCATCTGTATCAGTAAGGCTCTGGCAAAGCCTCTCAGGAGACATCCATATCAGGCTCCTGTCAGCAAGCACTTCTTGGCATCAGCAATAGTGGCTGGATTTGGTGGCTGTATATAGGATGGATCCCCAGGTGGGGCAGTCTCTGAATGGCCTTTCCTTTTAGTCTCTGCTCCACTCTTTGTCCCTGTATTTTCTTTAGACAGAAGCAATTCTGGGTTAAAATTTTGAGAAGCGTGGGTGGCCCCATCCCTCAACCAGGGACCGTGCCTTACCTCTGAATATGGTCTCTACAGGTTCTCTACAGGTTCTTTTTGTTGGGTATTTCAGCTAATGTCATCCCTGTTGGGTCCTGAGAGCCTCTTGCTTTCTTGGGACTTTCTGTTGGCTACCCCCGGCTCCCCATCCTTCATTGCTACACACTTCTGATCAATTTCCTGACCTTCTGTATATCTCCCCCGTCTCCTCCCACACCTGATCTTGTCACCCCTTTTATTCCTTCCCCCTCTTCCCTACCTCTCAAGTTCCTCTCACTCTCTCTCTACCTCCCATGATTTTGTTCCTCCATCTAAGTAGGACTGAAACATACACACTTTAGTCTTCCTTCTTCTTGACCTTCATATGCCCTGTAAGTTGTATTACGGGTATTCCAAGCTATTTTCCTAACATCCACTTATCAGTGAGTATATACCGTGTATGTTCTTTTGTGACTGTGTTCACTCACTCAGTATGATATTTTCTAGTTCCAGCCATTTGCCTGTGGATTTCATGAAGTCATAGAAATTTACTGATTTGAGTTTTTCTATTGCATCAGGAGAGCAACAGAGTAGGCTCTCTAGAAATGCCATTTCTGAAACAGATGCTTTTATTAAGTACATGCTTATTGTGATGGCTCCATGCTCAGTTTCGTGCACCCCTACACATTTATTAAAACTACATTCTCATTCTTGCCCCTCTCAGGTCAAACATCTCTGAAGTTGTAGTTAGTTCTCCCAGCTTTATGAGAAACCCAGGTGTCAGGGGACTTTCCCCATCAATGCACATATGCAGTAAGAACAGTCCAAATCCTCAGAGGACCCGGCTTTATTATGTCATTTGCATTATGGTTTAGGTCTTCCTTGTAGGCTTTTCAAGAGGATAATGGGATGAAATGCCCTAAAATAGAGTCTCTTTTACCATGATTTGGGAGAGACAATCACCTTATCTTCATGCATATCAACCTACTTCATAAATATTCATGTAAACTTAAAAACAATCTCATAACACAGCCCTATGTGCCGCTAGTGCCCTTTTAGGTCAGCATGTTCCAATAGCTCTCTAGGTATATAAATATACATTCACTTTGCTTTGCTTAATAAACCTCTTAAAGTGTGTGTGTGTGTGTGTGTGTGTGTGTGTGTGTGTGTTCTGAGTCGGTATAGCTATAATAGAAAGAAGCAGGTGAAAACAAATTCCTAAGAACCCAGGCACCTTTGCATCACAAATATATAAAAACAATAATTAAAACAAAGCTCTCATAACAAAGCCAGACATAATATCCAGGTCTAAGCTCAGACTCTTTGGTACAAGATGGTACTTTAGCAAGCACACTTTCTGAACTAAAAACTGCTGATCACAACCGTAGGGTGAACTATATAGAAGTTGTATTGCCGTGGATATTGGGTAGAACCTTTTCATTTTTCCAAAATCCCAGAATAATTTTCACATTTAAATCTCATCACAGTATTAGTTAATGCAATGGACATAATTTTATAGATAGCATTTTATGCCCTTGAAACTTTGTTGCAAAGTTCTGCACAAGCAATCTCAGAATTGTCTACTGATCATTATCTTATGCCCTGTTTTCCTAGTACTGTGGTATTTAGTTCTTAAGATCCTAAGACCATGTGGAATGATTAGATTTTTGTACTTTCAAAGAAGCTAAGCAAGGCTATATTTTGGACTCTTAACAAGCAGAAGAAGATGGGTAAAAGAAGAATGCCTTATGTTCTGGCAGAAGTATGGTACTTCTGCATGTTGTTTCTGTTGATTTGACATCTCTCAGTCTTTTTAGGATGGTTACAGATCCTTCACCCTCATATCATGACAGAGCAGATATAGTCTTGATACACTGCTGTTTTCTGGTGGCAGTGGTGGTTTCCTATCACTGATGTTGACGTTTAGTGTACCAGTCACAATGCTTGCTGTTGGTGGCTGATGCAGACAGCCGTTCCCCATGTGTGCTTACGTTTCCAATTATCTTAGTGTTAGCATTCATTGCCTGTGATATTTTCAGATTTTCAATAAAGGGCTTACTATGTTCTGCACAATCTTAAGTTACATTGTCACTGCTGTTTCTCTTCTAAAATACAGTGAACTCTTATTGTTTAATGTGCCAAGTCAACACAAAAGCTCCTGATTTTCAGCTGTATTTCATTTACTCCCGTTAGAGTAGAGAGGAGGATGATTCCCTCCCCACCCCCATGCTTTTAGAGAGAGAATTGTCTGGAAAGCTTTCTATCTAAAATGAAATGTTTATCCAAAAGTTTTTTTCCTTTCTTTTTAATAAGAAAACACCACAGTATTTTTTTTTTTTTTTTGTAGAGAAAGCATTTTCAGCCAGGAATTTCCCTTCCCTTTCATAGAGAGATGCAACTATCTTGAAGCTAGTGTAGTATTATCTTTACTTTGTACAGAAACACTTTAATTTAATTTTGTATTTATGTATATTAATATTTTTTCCTACATGTATGTATGTGCATCAGTTGTATGCCTGGTGCCTCTGGAGTTCCGTAATTGGAGTTACAGATGCCTATGTGTTACCATGTAGAGCCTGGGAATTGAACTGGGGGTCTCTAGAAAATATAGCAAATGGTCTTAACCTTTGTTGCATCTCTCTAGCCTAGGAGGTCACATCCCAAAAGCATGAAGCAAAGAGAGTAACTAGACACATTTCAAAGGATCTAGTGATACACTTTCTCCAGCAAGACTGCATCACCTAAGCCTCCCCAAACAGGACCACCAGATGTTGACCAAGTGCTCAAATGCTTAAGAATAGGATCAGTTCTCATACAAACCACTGCATCTCCTGTTGTTGTCATTGTTAACCAGACGTAGAAGTTTGCACATAGGACCAGCTAGAAGGGACATTTAGTGTAAGGCTGTTCTAGACTTCCCATCTTTGCTTTCTTATGGACTCAGAATGAGTAGATGTAGAGTTGGTCAATAAATCCATCTGCTTGCATTTCAAAGTAGCATCTAGCCTGACAGTTAGAAGTACATCATTGGCACTGTACTCCTAAAATGAATATAGACCAAAAATTTAAGACCAAGCAGTTATACACTAAGGTTTGGACCTTGCTATAAATGAATAACTATGGCCACCCTTGGGCTAATGGACAAAGTGTCCCCAAGATGTCACAATGGAAAAGCATTTTCCATCATCTTGGGAACCTACACACCACACACACACACACACAAACACACTCATAGGCACCAAAACCAGTTTCCTGTTCGCTTTCCCATGATCAATCACATAGATGTATCTTTCAAGTTAAGGGAAATTAATATTTAGATATGAATAAATTGCAATAAATTAAATGAAAAATAAATTCTATTATATCTTTATGCTACATTTCCTTTTCCTTTTTTTTTTCTCTATGAGCAAAGCACTCCTTATTTGAACAAGAACCACCAGGAACCCAGAGAACTGGGGGAGAGAAGTCTGGGTATGCTTTTCATCCTCTGGGAAACAGATGAGTTCATGGAGGCGCTTAGTACATATTACATGCTGCTGACCTCCTGACCTCAGCTTGCATATAGTCTGTTCCTCTTTTTAACACATTATTTATAAGCAGGAAAACAAGACCTAAAAATTAATTTGAGTCAGACATTGTTAGCAGGAGAATTGTAGTTCTGAGTCCAACCTGGGAAATGTGGTCATACCTTGTATCAAAATATAATCTACAAAAGGGTAAAATGTGGCCCAGAATTAGTGTGTATAGACTGTGTCGGGCCCTGGGTTTAATCTCCAGCACTTATAGAAATAAACAAACAAGAATTAAATTTACTGAGGCAGCTTCAGGCCCTTCAGTGGAGTATGTCAATACTTGCTCACTTCAGTCTCTTCTTCGCTTCCTGCCTTACATTTCTATACTGCAATGCTCTTTAGAGAACTGGGAGGAGTTGACACACAGCCATTTTGAGTTCCTGACTCTAACATTGCTGCATACACTTACATACTGCCTCTTTACCAAAAAGCAGTCTGTCTTTCCCTGAAGGATACACACTGTTCCACCAGAGGCCCAACTGCCTAGTAGGTATGAGGCATGTCTAAGTATCCTTACAGACATCTGAGATATCTGATGATTCTCAGTGGAAACAAATTGTTTTATCTTCTTCTGTTAATGCTGTGTTCTTGGTAGAAGGTACCCAAATCCACCACCAAATAAACTCTTCTCCTCAAAAGTAAGTTGGACTCTTTAGGGCAGCCACTGATAGGACCTAAAGAGATGTGTTGTAGTTTGTAACATCAGGATTCCAGTTTATAATCTGATGCCACAGAAAACAGATGTGACCTCCTCTTTGTTGTTTTCCCCTCCAGGTGTTGCTTGGAAGTAAATATAATTGTATGTGTGTGTGTGTCTGTGTGTGTGATGTGTATGTATATATAGTGTATGTATATGTAGGGCATGTGTCTCTGTGCTTGCATATGAAGGCCAAGGGGAATGGTTCCCCTATTGTTCTCTGCTTTTGTCCTTTACAATTGGCCTCTAGCACACAACACTGGGTTATTGGCATGTATGTGGCCATGTCTGGCTTTTCACCGATGTTAAGGATTTGAACTCTGGTCTTCATACTTGCATAGCAAGTCCAGTACTTGTTTTGCAAGGGCAGAGCAAAGGACCTCCCTGTTATGCTTCAAGTCTACGTAAAACAGTTTTTTCCTATGTGATGGGTATGTAATTTGTGTTGCCTGCAGTACATAGTGGTGCATTTCTTTATTTTTTAAAAATGTTGTGTTGAGAGATATTGCTCAAACATACATATTTTTAAAATATCATTTGAATAGACTCCATGTTAGTATTTTCTTTATTCTTACCTGACAGTAATTCACAGTAGCCATGCTTTTATTTTTATTTTCTATTCTTTCTATCCAGTTGTTAAATCTTTAGTTGTAGCATCCTCTCGGCTTAGGAACTGGGGGTAAAAGTTTACCATCATCATCATCCACAGATATTAAAAAGAAGCATGCCATTATTGACTTTCTAATTGCATGTCTAGGCCATCAGCTAGTTGTTTCTTTTGCAGTTAATCACCATTTTTCATAATCTCCTGATTTCACATGCACACATGTGTCTATGTGCACACGTAGAGAGGATATTTTAAAAGGTTAATATTTACCAGTAAAAATTGAAACTGGTGACACACAGACTCGTGGAGATTCATTGCTGTATTTACTGGCTGCCTTTATTCTTTTATGGAGATTTACACAGTGGGTGAAGAAGGCTTCAGTTATAATTGGAAGCGGCGCTTTGCCTGACTCTCTTGTATTGTTAAGTTAATGTCTATAGAGTGCTTTGAGCTCTTATATAAAAGATGAGAAAGATTTATGCAAGTATGTTAGACAATTTATGTCTAATTATATATACACGGCTTGAAGGAAGAGAAAATTCTTAAATACTTTATAGCACATGTGGCCTCATTAAATATAATATTGACAGCAGGCTAACAGTGAGAAGCATGGCATACTATTTATCTTTCTCAGGTTCCTCAGCAATGCCGGGAACTTCACAAAAACTCTATAAATTTAAGAATCCTAGTATGTTATCTGTAGTAAATGTATCATTTATAATAAATTCCTCAACTATTCTGTCATGTAGCTTTAAATTTCATCTGAATTTGCCATCTCTCCTCTAAGTGAGGGTTAGTTTTTCATTCCTATAATTAGATGACTTCTAAATCTTATGGTCAGCAAGCCAAACACAGCTCATAGCCTGTGTAAATAAAATCACATTGTTTCTGACAGCCAAGGAATATACAGTCAAGGCTTTATTTCTGGAGATTGTGACAACTGTTGCTCAAAGCATATTAATCATATGACTGAGACATTGTAAAATTAGTAGAAAATGCACAGAATCCAGGGATAAAAAGGTTCGAGACAGTCCATGGTCAGCCTTTTAACCTTTTGAGGAATTTCAGCATTCTTGCGGCTTCAGGTTTTAATGGCTCTTCCTGTTCCGTGTGCTTAAAACCCTTTTTATTATGGGTAATTTTCTGCATAAACTGATCCACTAGATAAAACTGTATTTCAAACATTTAAAGGCCTTTTATTATATCATCAACGCCATGGCAGATTCATTTATGAAACACAAAGCATTCCCATTTGAAGAGATTTATTCTTCTATCTATTTTTCCTTGGATTTGCCCAAACCCCGTCATGTTCGTGTTCTGAAGGTTAATGCCAAAGTCAAGCAGACAGAAGCCAAGGGCTGCAAGCTTTCCAAGATTAGGACTGATTCCCTTCACAGAAATAAATGATTCCTGCCATGTTCGGTGATTTTGTGCAGCGCTCCCCACGGCTGAGTGAATGCATCAATACAGTAGTTCTTACATGCCTTACATACTGATGACACCCGGTGTTAACTGATTGACTGAGCAGCGCACTGGAGACGAAGCACCTGCGAGAGAATTGCAGACACATATATTTTTATCTTGGTTTCGAAACATTTATTTTACATTTATTTTACTTGGGAGCCGTAGTATCAAGTTCCACCGGCTTTCAAGCCATTCTGCAAAGGTAGAATAAACCATTCTGTGGTGTTTTGTTATCAGAATTAGCCCAAAAAATGCTCTCAGGTTTAAACCCCCCTGCCAAAGCTCAATTTTATGCTTTTGAGGGAAAATGGACAAAGGTGATTACCAAGAATCCTGACAGATCAGGGGCTCTCTGGAATTGAAGGTAGCCATGAGGAAGTGGATCATGGAATTCAATCACCAGAAATCATTGTGCATACGTTTTTATGTTATATTTTATTATCGTGTTTTATAGGCTTTGAGGCAGCAGCAGAAAAGAAGAAATGGAGTCTCAATGATGGTGAACAAGACTGTCCCTCGTGTTGTTTTGACACCATTAAAGGTGTCTGATGAGCAGTCGGACTCGCCCTCAGGTAAAGAGCTAAAATATCGTATGCTTGGCCAGTGTCTCCCTGGAGAAGACTTCCTCACCGACTGAGATGGCTCGATGGTTTGCTTTTTCTTTTCTTTTTTTTTTTTTTTTTTAAATCTTTTGACATTGAGAAGATACTCTCACATGAGGTTCAATTTTATACATATGTACATATATTTATAACATGTATATGTATTATATATGTGTACCTGTCTTTGCTTCTTTCATTGATTTAAAAACTGAGTATTTCTCAGTTGCTGTGTTTAAGGCACCACCCCGTTCATCATGAAATGACTTAATTTGCTAATGTCAGGATGTGTGAGGCAGTGGATGCTGATGCTGATGCTGATGCTGATGCTGATGCTAATGCTAATGCTGATGCTGATGGGTTTGTTGTCCTTGCTTTAGCTTTCCCTTGAATGTTGAACTTGTGTTCTGGACCACATGCTGGTGCGTAACACCATCGAAAGCAGTTTTTCTCTGCGCGTGAATTTGCTTTTCAGCGCTTGCTGCAAAGCTCAGAATCCTTTATGAGTTTTTGTGTTCTTGCAATATTTCTCTCACCTCCATGTAACGCTGGCCTGCTCTTCTAAATTACCTCCTGTCACTGTGTCATCTGTGAACTGTTGAATTCATTGTGGATTCATGTTTGCATTTTCTGTTCCTGCTTCAGCATAAAGATATTGATTAAGGTCTGGTCCCTTCCCTCTCTTCTCTTCTCTTCTCTTCTCTTCTCTTCTCTTCTCTTCTCTTCTCTTCTCTTCTCTTCTCTTCTCTTCTCTTCTCTCTCTCTCTCTCTCTCTCTCTCTCTCTCTCTCTCTCTCTCCTCTGATATCGTCTCTAAATGTCTAAATGGCATTGTAGTGTTGAAGCTTATTTATATATTTTTACAAAACGCCCGACTCTTTTATTTCAAAGCTATTGAACTAGTGACTGCATGTCAAACTCAGCTATTAGGCCATCTGCTCTTGCTTTCTCTCTAAGCTGATTGATTTATTGGCCTTTTCTCCTTATATCCAATAAGGGAATCAGATTGTGGGTATGGTAGTATATTAACTCAGGAAAAGAGAAAGGAGATTATATCTGTGGTTCTTAAAACAATTTTAGATGTTTCTTGTCAAGGGCAGGGAGAGAAAGATAATGGCATAATAACTATTTCCTTTTTTAGGATCCGAGTCTAAAAATGGGGAAGCAGACGGTTCAGATAAAGAAATGAAACACGGGCAAAAATCTCCCACTGGAAAACAAACAAGTCAGCACTTAAAACGCTTAAAAAAGTCTGGTTTAGGTGAGTACCAGTTAACATTTTAGAAATGAGTGTCTTTTAAAAACAGAACTTTTTTCTTTTTAGCATTTAAACAAGGAAACTGAAAATATCTTTCATTTATCTAAGCAAAAAAAAATTCTGAATTGGGAACCCTTGTTGTAGTTGAGTCTCAAGCTTAATGATGGAATGTGATAATACTCAATACAGCAGAGGAAATGAGCAAAACTCACATGAAATGTCTACTCCAGTAATTACCTGTCTAGTTAGAATGCTGTCTGGTGTGCAGTATTGTCTTGTGGCCTCATTTTTACTGGAATATTCTAGATGAGGGGGAAGGGATAAGGCTCTTAGGAAGGTTGTGTTGAATTGGATAATGTATTGTCATGGGGTGTGCTGCATTGGGTTGCCCTGCCTTAATTTTTTTTCTTTTTGTTTGAGATGCTTGAAATATTCACTAGTACCTGTCTATAAAATGGAGACAGTATACAATCTCTGAAAGGTTTGGGCAACACTGTTCAAAGGTCTTGCTATTAATAGTGGACTTTATTCTGAATACTTGCTTTTGCTTTAGTGAGCACTTACAGGTAGGGTGCTGAAGGATGAGAATTAAGACACCCAGGAGTATTTCCTGGGATGACTACTGTAGCTCACTCACCCAAGCACACCTTGGTGAGGGACCTGGACCCACTGAGTTCACCTGTGAGTAGAGATAATGAGGTCATAACCCAGAGCACAGGAATTTCTGAGCGATGGATGGAGTGCACAAGTTTCTCAGTGGATCAAGTGCCCACCACAAAAGGATAAGGATCCGAGTTTAAATCTCCAGTTGCTACATGAGAACTGGTCGTGGACTTGCATGTCTGTAACCATAGCACTAAGGCGTGTGGGGGGTGGTAAGGATAGAGACAGGCAGATCACAAACTTGCTGGTCATCTAATCTAGCCAGTTAGTGACTAGTGTGTTTGATGAGAGGCCTTATTCCCAAAAGATAAAGTGAGGAAGAATCGAAAAGATATTGTATATCTGCCCTTGGCCTCCATATGCATGCATGTATACACATAACCACATAATGTGTGTGTGTGCATGCATGAGTGTGTGTTTGTATGTGCAAGTGTGTGTGCATGAGTGAGTGTGTATGAGTGTTTGCATGTGTATGTACATGCATGATTGTGTGTACAGGCATGAATGTGTGTGTGTGTATGTGTGTGACTGTGAGAGTGTGTGTGCACACATGTGTATGCATGTGAGTGTGTGCATATGATAGTGTGTAATTCCTATCACCCATATTTGATACAGTAATTAGTAGAAACCATAAAATTAGTGGCCTGAACTTTGACTGTCCCTGCCACCTCTTTGGCAATGTAGGACTCTATTTGCAGATTTTTTTTTTTCTTTTTTGTTAAAGTCAGCCATCATTTATGTAGATGATTGGTTGCGTTTTGGTACTTTTATGTATTGCCTGCTGTATGCTAGGAATTTTGCTAAATCCTAAGACATACTTTCACTGAAAAGCATTGGAATAGGACTGGCGGATTCTTAGTAAAATATGTATGGGGAAGGAGTAGCAATTTTAATTTAACTTTTTAATATTGCATGGTTATCTATTTTTCATCATTTCTAAGTCTTTTACAGTTGTTCTCTTTAACCCCCATGCCTTTCTGTGTGCTGGATAATCACTGTGCATGCATACACACAAATAGTTTGTCCTGTGTGAGTGCTTTAAGTTCCTCCTCAAATGAGAATCACATGTTCACAACGACATCTGTATCACATCTACACACACGTTATTCATTCATTCTTATGACCAACCAAAGTAGGATTTAAAGATCAATGACATTTCATTAAAAAGTGTGTGCTAGCCAGGAAGGGTGACACACCTCTGTAATCCTAGCACTCGGGAGTCCAAGTCTGGAGCTTTGCCAGGAATTCAACTCTAAATGAAAACCTAGCCATCCATGGCTAGCTACATGGCAAGACCATCTCCCAAAACAAAGTAAAGCTGGGTGGGGAAGGTGAAGGACTTTGATTCCAGTAATAATGAAGCAGGGGCAGGCAGATCTTTGCGAGTTTGAGGCTAGCCTGAGCTACATAGTTCATAGTAAGACATTGTCTCAAAATTAATTAATTAATTACTTCATAATCCACTACAACTTCAGTAAGTAAATGATATACAAAAACAGGGTGTAGGCACAAAGCCCAGAATGCTCTTTCTTGGCATACCTGGCTTTGGTCATGTTGTGGTAGCATAAGTTTACGCCTGGATCTTTTTTATCTGGCTCTTGTGTGTTATAGTTGACACCTTGAAGCCTACACTAATGTAGAGAGAATCAGAATTGCTTTGGTGTTTATTGTTTTATTGTTGCTGTTCTATTCTGAGGGTCAACTGAGAGATAGGGTAACAGGAGGTTTCTGTAGGCAATCCTGCACACCACCGGCCAACTCGCGTGTTCAAACTTAGGCTGGAGTAGTGTCGTAGGTGGTTTTCTGGCATGCAAGGACAAAACAACAGAAATAACGCTGCTGTATTTTAGGAGGCATGCAGAGAGTCATAGTTCACGGTTAATGGGCTGGATGGCCAGGTGTGACAACCTTTGAATGCAAAAGCAGGACATTGTCCTCTACAGGGCCTAAACTTGAGAACTTCATATTCAAGAAACAAAAAAAAATATTCATAATATTTTAACTTTATGATTTCACGTTGGACTGCACTGAAAGCTATCCTGGACTTCAAATAGCCTCGCGTGGCCTTTTACTTGGACTTATCTGGCTAAATTTTGACATAATTTGTGTCACTTAATTCTTTAGTTTTATAGGATAAAATGATTTCCATTTTACAGTTAAAAAATCAGTCTGTGGCCCAGAAGGTCAAGAAGGATCTTCATAAATATCACAGCCAATATCCAGCCTGAGGCATGTGTGTGTCTAATTTGAACTATTCATCTCAGACAGAAAGTGAATGGCAGATTGTCTACCCTGTATCCAATGACTGTCACTGTCAGTGGGGAACAAACTCACTGTGTATAATGTTCAGAGTCTGACTAAGTGTTAAAGTTCAGGTACTCTGGTTACATGTGGAAGGAGAGCTAGCAGTTCTAAAGACTCTTGGCCAGCCTTCTGTCAAACAAGCAAACAAACAAACAAACAAACAAAAAGTCGTGGGATTTAAAATAAGTCTGCTAAAGTAGAAACCTGTAAAACTTCAACAGTTTGTGGTGACTGAGAAACAACTGTGGCTGACTAAAGTAGCAAGCAGCGAAACAGTGGCTTATTTTATGCAAATGAGGTTGGCCGTGCTCACCAACCTTTTAATATATGTCAATGGTTAAGTGAGAAACGGCAGATTCGGAGGAGGAAACCTTCAGCCTAACCATCTGTAGACCAACCATCTCATCCAGTTTTTAAAAATATGTTTAAGATTTTTCTCTTTTATTTATTTATTTCTTGGGTGGTGGTGGGTAGGCGCACAGGGCCATGATGTACATGTGGAGGCCAGAGGGCAACTTCTGGTAATTGGCTCTCTTCCAGCATGTGGTTCCTGGGGCTTGACTTAGGCCTCTAGGGATGTTGGCAAACATCCTTACCTGCCGAGTATTTTCCCAGTCCAGATAATGATTTTTAAAACTATTCCCTAAGAGCCTAAGAGTCAGGATATTTGATACTCTCCTTGTCATAGTGCTGTAACTGAGGATAGAGACTGTCCTACCCTTCTTTGTCATCTCTCTGTACCTTTTGTATAACTTCTGGTTGGCTGCTGCTGAGATAGTATTGAATAAAAGAATGAGTGAATTTATCAACTGCATGTGCTAAGTCAGTCAGTCGAGATAAAGAAGTAATTTCTCTATGACTTGTGTCTGGATGAATCTGTGTCTTTAAAGAAGAACATTCTTTATGAACCCAAATATAAGTGCATACAGTAATAAGTTAACAGTGTCCACTAAGCTTCTAATAGATGCCAACAGTATACATGAAAAATGGGGAGATGTGAAAAGAAGAATCTCAAGATTAATCATCTTCAGACAAACCACTGTCACTGAGATTTTAAGAATATCTTTAATTTTTAATTATATTTATTTATTTGTTGCATGGTGGTGAGTGGGTAGTGAGTAGGTACACACAAGCTGTGACATCCCCATGGGGGTCAGAGGGGAGGAACGGGCCTCCCTGCTTCCCGAAGGCCCTGGGCCGGCCCTCTGGGAGCACTGCTCTTAATCTTTTTTTCTCACCTGACTCAGATGCACTTCAGTCTCTGAACCGGCTTGAACTTACTTGACCTTCTCTCAGTAGGGGTGGCATTATACAAGTTCTTATGTGCTGAAACCATTCTAAATTAGAATATATACCATAAGTTTCTTCTAATTTAAATTAGTAATGCTGAAACAAAATGTAGTCAAAATTAGACTTCATAGCATAAGCCTAAACTTCCATTCTCATGATGAGATTTCCCCGGTTGGATAAAGAGTCACTTCTAATTATCCCCCATGTGCTTTCTCTGATTCTGTTGCAATTACTTAATTTTTTTTTAAGAATTGAATGATACTCGCCCTGTACAAGGTATGGGTATACATTTTTCTTGGAATCTAATGGGTTAGCCAAATACATACTGCACCCTTGCACATTTTTCTAAGAACTCTATAGTAAAGGACTACAGGTCTGGGGTCATATCATATTTCCACCTACCCTGGGAGACATTTGGAGTACACAATTAGATCACAGTGCCAGCAATAAACAGCAGTTATAGGCTTTTGACAGTCTTCCACAGTCTAAGCACTGAAGAGAGTTGTGGCCTCATTATGGATACCCACTACTGTTGATGCAGCTTTCTTGTTGCAGACTTTGTTCTTGGTTTTACGTGGAGACTGTTGAATATTTTCTGTGCAGTCTGTGACTAAATCTATCTGGAACGCTGGTGTAAGTCAGTGCAGCTGAAGAAAAGTAATGGTCAAACTCCTGTTTTCCTGATGATGTTATAGTCAAGACAAAGCAAAGCTTCGTTGATTGCTCTTCTATGTCTAAATCAAGCCTGTTAGAGAAGGAGTCTGATGTACTTTGAGCTAAATGTTATCAGTATCTGCAAGAGCTGTTTCTTTGTCGTGGACCTTGATGCTGATTGAGATAGTTCATGGTGGGCTAGCAAATGTCCTTTCCCGTCTCAGCAAAGGATACACTCACTTCTAGCCTCTCCTGTGAGTCTTCTGAGACTACTGTAACATGTCAGCTTACTGCCTTGATGTCCATTAAATCAAGTCACTGCATAGTACACTCTTTTGCATTTCTTTTAATTAATAAACAATTTCAGAGGAGTTTTGAGGTCACAGGTGAACCAGCAGAAACAGTCACCGTCCTTGGAGATATGTACAACCTTCTTCAGCATGTATCTCATCACATTGCAGTGGGAGTCAGTGAACCTGGATTCACAGTTACTGTCACCCAGTTCTCTCTGGGTGCCCCGAGATGAAATCATATTCATCTACCAATATCATATTCTGTGGAACAGGCTTCCGCTGGCCTGTCTTCCGCACTGGTTTTTTAACCTTTCTCTCCTCTGTGTATCTTAATTTCTCACAACTTCCCCCCTAGCTGAAACGTAAGTGGCTTAATTTCAGAGTCTCTGATCTAAACCAGTTTTTGATTGTTCCTTTCTGCCCAGTCACACAGTAGGAGTTTAAAACTGTTTTCTAAACAAGCCCAAGCTTTTCATGGATGTCTCTGAGGGAGTTTTAATAATGTCCTCATTGAGCCCAGTGTCTGGGATTCATTCCAACATTATGCTTTTTGTTTAATCTTTTTGTAACAACGAATTAAAAACTCTGCTGGTTTTAGGAAATGTTCCATATTTTAAAAAATAAATTCATACAGGAAATAAAAGTGAAATTGGATGATAATTCTATATCTCATTCAAAATATTGTCAGTGTTTCCTGATGATTATTTGTCATTGCTTAATACTATCTATTTTTCCAAAGATTATATATACAAAGACTCTATTTTAATTAAAAGTACTAAGTATAATTAATTTAAGGATAAATAAGAAAGAAGATTTTTTTCATTCTTTTATTAAAAATAGATTTTTTAAGCCAATATATCTTGATTATGGTTTTCCCTTTTCCAACTCCTCCAAGATTTCTCTTCTCTCCCCTTTCATAGGAATCCACACCCTCCCTGTTAAACAAACAGGTACTTACAGAATAACAATAAAATAAACAAATCAAAACCAAACAAAAAAATGGAATTAGGACCAAACAAACAAACAAATGAACAGAAGAAAAAGAGCCAAAGAAAAAGCACAAGACGCACATGTTCTTTCACACAGGAAGCCCCTAAAAACACAAAGGCAGAGGATATAATATATATGAAAGAGACTGTAAGGAAACTGCCAGGGAGTTTGTTTTGTGTTGGTCATCTACTCTGAATACATTACAACAGAAGACAACCAGGACATTGGCTGGATACATGCCATGACTTTTATCATGGAATGAGCCACCTAGTGCATGGCTTCGCCTGTCTTCTCTGCCTGTCACTGCTGCCACAACCCTCTAGGCTAAATCTCTGGGAATTAGACACTAAAGTGACTTCATACTTTCCTTCTGTGGGCACTGTAGGGAGATGTGCAGCGCCGGCTTTAATGAGATAAGACAATCATATATAATTGGATTGTTCTTAAGCCAATTAAGAGTACATGTGTAAAGATAATTAAAATGGAATTAAACATTCTCTGTAAGAACAAATTTAGTTAATGTGTTCAGTCTTTTCTTCAGAATTATAAAACATAGCTTTGTCTTAGGTGGGCATTTTGGACACACATCTTCATTTGGTTTAGTCATAAATGACTGTGCCACAGGAGGTGTGGCTCCTCCTCCTCTTTTTCCTCCTCTTCCTTCTCTCCTTTCATTAAGAGAGTTCAGGCCAAAGGTAAAATTATCTACAGCTACATTAAATTAGTTATTAAGTTCTTTATATTTTGTTAATTGTTTGTGTGTGAGAGAAAGCCTACTGATAACATTTGTAGGTTTAATTTTGTTTTCTATCTTAAAGTTAACTTAGGAAATGTGTAAGCTTAAAATAGTTTAGGGCTTGGGGATATGATTGAGTAGATATAGTGCTTCTTGCACCAGCCTGAGGACCTGAGTTTGGTTTCCAACACTCATATAAAAAGCTAGCCATGAAGGGCATACACATGTAATCCCAGTTTCCAGAAGGATCTGTGGGGCTCGTTGTCATGTAGCCTAGCCAATTGCTGATTACCTCGGCTCACTTAGAGTCTGTCCTAGAAGAATTAGGTGGAGAGCAGTTGAGAAGGACTTCCTGTGTCACCTCTAGCTGCCCACTGATGTGCATGCCTGCACACATGTCCCCTCATGCATTCCAACTCCCTCCTACACATAAATATGTAATACAATAAATCAGTTTACCTTTAGTGAGTGTCAAAAATTCAAAAAACTGTATTGTTCCTTTTAAAACCTGCTTTTAATTTTATCTGCCCATTAAATGTTATGTATTGAGAAACATGTCCCTGTTTTGTCATTTCTATTTATGTTTATGTAGTTTCTTTACAGGAATTTCTGATTTGGTTAGCTTAATTTAAAAAAATCAATCATTTTTTATATTGGTAGATATCATTATTCTTTTCTTCCACATTGATTTCTACTCTTAATTTTGATGTAATTAACTCTTCTGTTGAGTTTTTATTCAGTGATTGATTTCTTAAATTCATGACTTGAGCTCTCAACTCATGAATTTTCAAACTTTTTTTCTCTCCCACTCTAAAATAGGCAATTTAGTTATTAAATCACTGGAGAAGCATTTTTATAAAACTGGCATTATTTTACATTGAATTCTGAAGTGCTGTAAACCCCTGGGAATGTCCCAACGATACTAGGTGTGGGGAGGGTTGAAAGGTTGATGGCCTGGTACTATGAAGCTTAAGATAAGTCTTTTCCTTTGGATGGGGAGATGTGGTTTATAATAGATCAGTATTTATTGAGACTCAGTAGCCAGTTGTGGTGTAGTTCCTTGCTGTTTCTTGAATGACAAATAGCACAATGACTGTATCTAACAGCTTGGTGCAGGTGCCTGTGTTCAGTTTATTCCATGAGTGTTGGTGTTGCTTTATAAAAGCTTTCTGTGTTTTTAAATTAAGTTTATAATTTAGTTTTTAGACACATCTCTTGAGGCCTCTCCTACTGTTGTGAAGATTGATTGTCTTACATCTCTCAGCTTTGTGTTTTGAGACTGTCCTGTGTATTCAGAAGCGTAGTTCATTATTTCTTACACAGGGACTGGATGGTCAGTTTCATTCTTTTGGTCAGTGATGTTCTTTTTGTTATTTTAAATCTGTTATTAGTATTTTTCAACTTATCTAGGTAGATTTTTAATTTATCTCTTGAAAAGAGTAGATATCTGGATGTTTTAACTCTAACATAAAATTTTGGTTATGTTGGTTGTGATTTTCTTGGACAAAATTTTATTTCTCTTCCTTCTTCAGTGCCTGCTTTTGTGATGTTTCTCTTCTGTTCACTAATTTGAAAATGTGTTTGCTTTGTGGTCTTCAAAGTATTTATAGAATTTTTTAATGTTTTTCTTGGTGTCCATCTTTTGTTCATACTCTCACTTCCCATGCACCTTCTTGGTTTCATACATGTAATTTATTTCTGCGTTGCTTTAACTTGTTAGTCATTGGCATTATTCTCTACCATTAGCATTTATATAGAGTACATGACTTATATGATCACATGACTTTTAGTTTACCATTGCTGCTACAGTTGTTTATTCCCTTCTTTAGTAAAATCTCTTGGTCATTAACAACCTGTAGCTTGATCAGCATAATTTTCTTAGGAATAGAATTTCTGTTTGGGATACTTAAATATTCTTAGATGTTGACATTTGAAAAATCTCAGCAATGATGAAATTCCAAGTTTGTCTTTGTTTTCTCCTGGTCCTGTGAAGATCGTACACTCTCTGTTTTTTCCTGGTCCTGCTAAGATGGCACACTCTCTCTGTTCTCTTGGTCCTGGGAAGATGGCACACTCTCTCTGTTCTCTTGGTCCTGGGAAGATCGCACACTCTCTCTGTTATATATTACAAAGTTTTTGCTTATCCCATTGCCATTCCTCATGATTATTTCTTGGACAAAATGGCTGCAAAGACTTTTTATTTTTGATGTTTGGACAGATTTCAACTCAAATGGAATTAGGAATGAGTACATGTCTCATTTTTAAACCACTGTAGATGGGCATTCTGACTGTTTCTAAGAGTCCCTGTATTTCTTGTTTTAAATTTATTGCTTGAGGATTTCAATATATGTGTCATCATTTGATCAAATCCCACCAGATTCCTCCCTCCACCTTCAATGTGCCTCATACACTTCTACCACCACTTTGCCTTCTCAATTTGTAGGCTTTCTTTTAAACCTGTTTATACTTAGCATTACCTACATACATATGGGTCCAAGGCCATCCATGAGAATTTCTATTAATGATTACGGCCATTAAAAGAAAAAAAAGCAGAGCAAAACAAAACAAACACAAAACCTTTCTTCTCAACAGCCATCAATTACCAGTAGCTTTTCAACCTAATCCACAAGACAGAATTCACATGTAGTATTGTCAGTTGGGCTAATCACTCATGGCTGGGTAAGTCATAGGTGCTACTACTATTATTTGCTATATTAACATAATATTAGATTGCCTCCTAAATGGTTGTCTTTATACCCATAGATTCTGTTCTCAGCCTTTGTCAGAGAACTTTTTGTAGTTGTGATTAATGCTGAGATCCACAACTGACCCACGTTACTTGTATTTTTGTCGCTAGTCTTAAACAATTTAAAACAATGATCAGCCCACTGCTTGTTCCTTTGTTTTCTGCAAAGGACCAGTAAATAAGTAGTACCAGTCTTATGCTGGATTGGATTTCTGCTACAGCTCTTCTGCTAAGTATCGTGTTACCAAAACAAAATAGAACAATCTGGAAAGCCCCGGGAATGCTGTGTTGTACAAAACTTTATTCAGCAGCACAGGCATTAGATTACAAGGAGCTTAGAGACCACAGCGTATTGACCTTTGAGTCAACACATACTCTATAATCATAGACAACTCAAGTTCCAAACAATTGTCCTTCTGTTGTAACTATCAGTTGCCAGGACCTAAAGTGTGTTTCATGCATTGTGATTTCCAGTTAGGAAGCCTGCACACAGATTCCAGTGGACACCAGAGTGCCTTGAATTGCAGAATGATTTGAAAGAGTTTACTTGCTCCTCAGATCTCACATCTGGAATTTTATCAGCATTTGTTTATTAAATTATCATTATCAATCCAAGTCACCTTGGATTCAAATCTTATAACACTATCTGTGCTTACTACACTGCCCCAAATGTGGTGGGAACACACAACTGATATTGCTGTTGTCTACTTGTTAAAATTAAGAGTACTGAACAGAGATATGGCTCAGTGGGAGAGGATTTGCTGGGCATCTTCAAACCGCCTGGGTTCAATGCCTAGCACTGAAAAAGATAAAAAGTTAAATAAACAATATGTTGCTATTATTGGAGTTAAGTTTTAGAGAACACACAAAAATATTATTTATGCTTCTAAATTTTTGCAAATTCTGATCAATCTGCAGTTTATACTTACCTGTACCTCATACTTAGAAGCCCTAGGCATGAAGATCAAGACCAGCTTGAATTCTAAGTGAGCTTCAGGCATGCCTGCATTGCAGTGTAAGATGCTGTTTTGGAAAAACAAAACCAATAAAAAAAAATAAAATTTCCTGGTATTAATTTGACTCAAATAAATATCGATTGAAATATAACTAAGGTAGACATAAACCTTACTAATGAAGGTTTTATTTTCTGATTTCTTCTCCAGAAATCATTTTAGAAGTGATAGAAATAAACACGTTACCGGATACATATGTTCAGTGATCACATCTGTTCACATGTACGTGTCTCTTCACTCTGTAGTAAACTCATAACTCTTGCTTTATTCATCCAGGACACTTGAAATGGACCAAAGCTGAGGACATTGACATAGAAACCCCGGGCTCTATTCTCGTCAACACTAACCTGAGGGCATTAATAAACAAGCACACCTTTGCTTCCTTCCCTCAGCATTTCCAGCAATATCTCTTGCTTCTGCTCCCAGAAGTGGACAGGCAGGTAAGTGACATTCAACCCAGTCCCCACCAGATAGAGCAGTGGCTGGTCCGTTGTCAAGGCGACTGATGTCTGAGTGGACTGCTTAGCGCAATGTACTATATAATTTGTTTAATCTTTTTAGTGACGGCTGCTGTTGGTTAAGTTCTTTAGTCTGCCAAAATAGAACTATTATTTTTTAAATTCTTAGTAATGAGCCTATTCAAAATTCAAATCACAGAACACTCTGGTAGAATGAAAACTCATATTGGGAAAGAAAAAAAAAGAGAAATCAAACATTCCACTATCAAATAAATCTTTGAAGTAGCTGCTCCTTTGCCTGGAGGGAATATTGAAATTTGGTAATAAAAAAAAAAAAAAGCCAAGGTTTCTGAGAAATTATGTTAATGTTTTTACTCTGATTCTTTCCAAAAGGCATTTAAAATTTATGTTTGCATTTTCTTTCTGCAAGCCTGTCATCAATAATATGATGTCTAAAAATAATCACCTTTTATCTTCCTCTTATAACTACAGATGTCCTAAATATAGTTTTAGAAAGCTTCTAAAGTAAAGAAACACAAATATAGATATGTAAATGAAGCATCAATCAACTTCCAAACTGTTCTGTCAGGGAAGAAAAGGGAAAAAACTCTTTTTATAAATTTTTATTAAATGTCACAAAAATTATTATCTGCTATCTTTAAAACATTTCTCTGTGATTCTTTTTATTGGCATAAAATATTCATAGTTCTGTAATTTGTATCTTAATAAACCCTGAGACTGTGTATTTTTCAGTTCATTGTTTAACCAGCATATGTGTGCTTATGAATTCATATGTTATAGGTCCATCTGTGAACTGAATTAGGAAACATTGATTTCATACTTCTACACCACTCTGCATAATTTTGATAGCTTTCTGAATGGTTTAGCTTTCTCCTAATTTTTCCATCTTTTAATATAAATTTCATTATGGTAACTAATAGTTTGTTAAAATTCTTACATAGCTCTTTAATGTATTCATTTTTCCAAAAAAGATTAATTTGACTTCAGACATATTTCATTGGGGAGTTTGCCACTATTTGACAAAAAAGATCATAATCTTTTATGGCGAATCTGATATATTTTAGAAGCTTTAGCATAATAGACAGTAAGTGCTTAATCAATGCCTATGTCATGAATGATTACATACACTCTACTTGGATACATGTACTTTTTACAAATCACCAAAGCATGAGAAGAAATAGACAAGTTGAGACTGATAAAAGCCCATGGTGCTTTTCTAAGCACAAATGCAAATGGAAGTATCAGAGACAAACTTAAGATTCTTCCTTTATGCTGCAGATGCAGACAGAATTGGAGTCAAATGGGTAGAAAAATACCAGCAGAAGAGAGATGCAGAATTACAAAAATTGAGAGTTCACTGGTGGGACTCTATTATAGGAAGCATAGCAGAAATGACTGTATAAAGACACCAGGAATGCATTCTGGAATATTTCTAAGTATCAAATCACTGTCTTAACTTTTTCTTGGGCTATCTTCTGTGAAAACTGAGGTCTTTTGAGTAGAATGTAGTCTAATAATACCATTGCTTTTTTTTCCCTTTTTTTCCTGTATTTTTATTGGATATTATATTTACATTTCAGATTTTATCCCCTTACCCCATTCCCCCCACCACCTAGGAACCTCCTATCCCATCCCACCTCCTCCTGCTTCTATGAGGATGTGCCCCCACCTACCTCCCCGAACTCCCACCTCCTCACTCTCGAATTCTGCTCCCCCCACTTGGTGTTCAGCCTTCGTGGGACCAAGGATCTCCTCTCCCACCTATGCCCAACAAGGCCACCCTCCCCTACATATGCAGCTGGAGTCATGGGTCCCTCCCTATGTGCTCCCAGGCTGATGGTTTAGACCCTGGGGAGCTCTGGTTGGTTGGTATTGTTGCTTTCCTCGTGGGGCTGCAAACCCTTTCAGCTCCTTCAGTCTTCTCTCTAACTTCTTCATTGGGAAACCTTAATCAGATCAGTGGTTAGCTGTGAGCATCTGCCTCTGAATATGTCAGCCTCTGGCAGACCTCTAAAGAGACAGTTATATCAGGCTTTTAAAAACTTTTCCATATTGGTTTTGTTAGGTTACATCCCCCTCTCCTCCCCCTCATTCCTAGTGTATACTGGTTTATGAAATGATGAGCTAGTTTCCTTATGAAATCTATACACACATATATATATATATTATATATTAGAATATATATAATATTGCTTCTAATATTCATGTCCCTACCTCTCCTCTATTGGATTCTTACCTTCACCTCGCACTGGTGGCCTTCCTCTTCCCAAAGAGTGTCCCTTCTCTCTCATGTCATCTGAAGAACACTGTTTTTTTAAGACAGTAATTTTCCAGTACTGAGAAGGAATGCCAAGCATGGGAAAATGAAAGCAGGAATAACCAGTATAAGATAGTCAGGAAGAATCAGTTCCCAAAGTTTAAGAATGGAGGGTTTTAGAGAGATTTCACAGAAAATAAAAATGAAGAAAATATAGTCATCAGCATCTTTTCTATCATGCTCTTCCTCCTCTTCTACTTCCTCCTCTTCTTCCTCCTAAAATATATATAATTTCAAATTTGCTTCATTATCTTTAAAGGACGGTATAGGAACTTGCCATGGATAGTCTTTTTATTTGTTTAACTGAGGATTCGAGAGTCAAAAAAAACTTTGGAGATTCATTTAGTGGCCTGTACAGTTGTTTTCTACACTTTGGCATGCATGTGATTTATCTTGTGTACACTAAGATGTAGCATACACTACATACTTAGTAAGTTCTAGTGGAATGAAAAAATAACGAATTGTCCTAGATTTAGCCAAGGATGCAGTAACCCGAGAGACCATGATGTGAGCCTGATATTTTATTCAGACTGCAGCAGTTTCTATTACTCCATTTTTTTTAGCTACTCTAAGAAAGAATATAAATAAATTTGGCACAATACCCATTCTTGAATAACATTTAGCCCTTTGGGAGATTATTTATTCAAGAAATACTTACAGAGCATACATTGAAAGTTGTTTACTTGATGAATGCAGAAACTATGAGACAGTGAGTTGTGTGGCTTTCTTTATAATTAGGGAATAAGATTAATGCCTGCATAGGTGTACACCAAATTTAGTAAGACGGCTGGAGCACATAAGTGTCAAAATAGAAGCATAAAGTCCCTTGAAATCATTGCGAATGAAAACCGTTCATCCAAATGCAGTATTGGAGATAACTATACTGAGGAATCATTGTGGAGCTAAGCCTTAGAGCACCGGATCATGCTTTTGTAAGTAAAGAGCATCTTCCAGAAGGAACACATGACATTACAAACTGTACACATGAAGGTTCAGTAGTCCTCCTGTGTGTGATTAATATCATCTCTAGAGGGTGAGGAAGAAGAACACCTTGCCCAGCAAACTCAAAGACTGGGTTGCAGGATACATAAACTCTTGGAACTTTGGGTGAAACCAGTGGGAACTATCAAAGACTTTTCAAATCAGAAGCGATACACACATGCAATTACTTACTTAGATAGTTTAGTGCCTAGACTGAGAGGAGGACAAGATGGTTATTAAACTAACTACAATGTTTATTTTCCCTAAGGAAATAGTAGCCCTATGAGTGATTGACTGGACAGGCAGAAAAGTGAGGCCAGGGGGACTGGCCTACAGACAGTGCTGTTGGGATAGGAGATAGTGGCCTGACATTGGCCATTAAACTTTGAAACACAAAGGACAGAATTCTATCTATAGTTCACCCCAGAATGAGTAAGTTCAAATGGCAGGTTGCCTGTGGTGTGGGGGTTCTTGAAAGCACTTAAAACAACTGAGATTTCATCTTCAGGAATTTGGAAGGATATTGCCTGCTCTTGACTTTGTCAGCATTTGGGAGAGAAATTTGGACCATATTTATCTCCATCTCCCCTCTCCCCTTCCTTCTTTCTTCCTTCCACTCTTCCTCTTCCTTTCCCCCTCTCACCTTTCTCTTCTAAACACAGTGGCCTTTACTCAGTCAGTTGGGAGGCTAATGCACAGGTGACTTGATACGAGCTGCCTAAGGTACTGCTGTCTGGGTTTAGCTAAAAAGTTTCCAGATTGCTGTAACCGCCAGTTTCCTGGACTAATGGGAGTAGAAAAGTCATGGGAATCTGATCTGATTGCATCCGTCTGAGCCTGTGGAGGGGTCTGTAATTATATGAAACCCCTGGGAGTTTTACTGGGTTAAAAACTTCTACCCAAAGCTTGAAATTTCTAACTCTCATGTTTTTCTTCCCTAAATATTACAAGTTTCTGCCTTTTTACTAGCCTAAAACAACCTTGTAGGATCCCTTACTTCTGACATCTGCAAAGCAGAGGTCATTGCACGATTTTGTCCTTAAATACAAACCAATATCTCTCCATTTGTCATGCCACTGCCAGCTGCTAAGAAGACAAACTCTCCATCCTGTTCTGTCTTTTCTCCACTGTTTAGAGGCCTATTTGTCTCCAATCATGAATTAGTTACTGCTAATTGTTTTATTACAGTGTTACATCTGGTTTGACATTTGAAGTGACTCTTCATATATTATACAGCAAGTAACAGAAAATCCATCTTAAACTGACTAAAGCCTAAAACTGATTTATTGGTTTAGGTACATAAGGCAACAGGGGTTACTTTATTAGTGTATGTTTATGGTTGTTAATCTTGGGATTCAGTTATTGTGAAGGAGCCACTGCATTTTTTTTTTTTTTGGATAAGTGAATTTTGTAAGTGAGTTAATGTTTTAAGTATGAGTCCCTTTGTGATAGGTTCACTATAATAAAGATGTTTACCTCTTTCCTCACCTTCATGAAGAAAATGAATCTATCCCAGTATTTAAAACAAAACCCCCCAAAAACACTCATGGTTCCTGCTGAGGTCACCTGCTCTCCAGTGGAACCATGAGTCTAGCCAAGAGAATAGAAGACATAGGCAGGCTTGAATCAGCGAGACCCTGCACTTGGAGCCGTGTGTTCAATGCTCCTGCTGTGAAGTTGTAGGATTGTATTAGGGTCAGTCACTTCGAAGGTTTTTTTTTTTTCCTAAAGTTTTGTTTGATGGTGCACAGTAGGGATGAATGGATGGTTCCTGAGTAATGTACTATACCTTCAGAACAGGAGTAACAGAGGGGGTTCCACATTGCTACCCACAGCAATCCAAGGGGTTCCCCTGGAGTTTTAAAAGCATTTACTCTGGGAAAACTGGGTTTTGGGGCGTGGACTGTGAAAAGACTTCAGAGCTAGCTGGTTTATGAGGAAGAGTTGGAGATTATGTTAAAGATACCTTAAAGTGGGCATGAGCAGATGGATTTGGGAGGTTGGGGAGGCTGTGCTCAGAATGAAACAGGATGCAAAGCAGAAACTCTGGCCATTGCTTTCACTTTAGTCATTCACAGGAATAGACAGTGTGGTAGAGTTTGAGCACTGTCTTATAGCTGTGTAATCCTGAGTAACTGATAAGATGAAATGGTTTCTGAAAGGTAGTTTACCTTTACTCTAAACAAAATTAAGTTAGAGATCATGAGGAGTGGGACCCCACCCAAATCATGTACTGTCAAGCGTTAAGCGTGAGTCATTGCTACTTTAACATAAACACCTACATAGGAATCTTAGTTCTGTGTGAGCAGCCTTTGTGGCACATGTTAATCATGCTAGAGTTCTTCAGCCAGTGAGAGGTCTCAGTTGGACTCTTGGCTAAGGGACTTTCTCTTCCTTCTCACATGTGTTTTCAGTGATACACCACAAATGAGCTTAATCCTGGCCCTTCTCATACCGCTGTCCTTTCCCTGGCTCTCTATCCTACATGAGGACTAAGTAAAGAATCTTTGGCGGCTTGTCCTTCAGATTGGCATCTCAAACTCCTTTACTCTGATTTGTTCCATAAGTAAATGAGAGAAGAGGCACTGCTGTCACCCTTCTCCTCTTCTTCCTCACTCTCCTCTTCTTGTCCTTATTCTGTTCCTCCTCCTTCTCCTCCTGCTTGTCCTCTCCTCTATCTGCCCCTTTGCACTCTTCTCCATCTTCCTCTTGGCTTGTTCTCTCCCTCCTTTTTTTCCTTCTTTTTATTCTCCCTCTTCTCTTCCTCTGTTTTCTAAAATAGTCATAAACCTCCAGAAGGTGCATTCCAGAGTGTTCCTAGCCTGGCAATTTACTCTTTCTCACCCAATGTATTATGATATTAGAGATAGTGGAATATGTGTCACAGGAAAACAGAAAGGGGACTATTTAGGTGAAGAAAGAGGGGTAGTCAGAGACAAGGAGGAGGAGTATAGAGGACAGTGGGGACTAATAAAAATACCATGACATATCTGTATGATAAAACACAGAAGTACAGTCTTCCTTTCCGTAAGCTTAGTGTAAGCAGCAGAAACCGGAGATTAGAAGTAATGGTTTCTTTGTGAATTGAGCTCCAGCCAAATTTATCGAGGAGTGCCAGTGAGGTCCCTTTGATCACCAAGGTCATGTACAGATCTGTGAGTCTATTCAATATTGTTGCTGTTGTCCACTGCTGGAATAGACATTAGTCTTGCCATGACACCTTTGAAGACTGTAAGCCAATCTGGGCTGCTATGTTTTCTCGTGATCAGAATCAGATTACAGACTTGGGAGGAGGACAGTGAATGAATCTGTTTTTCTGCATGTTGATGCTCAATTTCACTAATGAAAAACTACTCCTTCCCTCTTTGAAATTAAATAGTATTTTAAGGAAGTTAATTTTAGCCATGTAAATATCTTGTTGTTGTTCAAACATCCCACTTACGAATTTGTATTTGTTTTTAATAGGTTATTATGCTTAAATTGTCCCACATTCAGGCAGCAGGAGACCATTAAAGATGGCTCCTGTACTCACAGACGTGTCCCCATTATTGCCTGAGCTCTTTCTTCTTTACTATGAGGAACACCAAAGTTAAGGCGTTCTGATCTTGTTTTGTACATTCTTAGTACCAGTCCAGGATGAACCCTTTCACCAAGAAACCAGGATTTTCTTTAGTGTAGTTTGGAATCCAGAAATCCAGACTTCATGAAAGTTGTGTTCTTCACTCTTGGGGCATTGCTTCTCGTAGATCTGTGGCAGATTTGGAAAATACATGTTGGCACAAAATGCATATATGTCCCTACACATGTTTATGAACAGTTCTTTAACTATGCATTTACTTCAATGAGCATCTGTAGAGAACAGTGAATCTGGTTTATAACCAGTACACAGTACACATCTACATTTATCTATAAATCTATAAATCTCTTTAACTCATAAACTGTGGATTCAAGCCTGATCTAATACTTTGTGGCTCATTTCTAGTGTTATTTTTTTAACCTGTCTCTTCTCTGATTCTTCTGAAAGAAATTGGCTTCTGTTACACTTAATATATTTAAATACTTGATGTCATCTCTATATAGACAGCCATTGTTTTACCTTGGCCAGTTAACCTCTCCTATGTGAATGAGTCCTCATAACATTCGGGCCCTGACTAGATGACAGGCCCCACCCAGTCACCCACCTCACTTAGGCTCCTTCTCTGTCATAACTACCGGCAGTCAGGACATACCCCCCATGCAGGTGCTTCTTCACCAGTCCCAAACTTGACATTTCTGTCCAAGTGTTTCTATTGACTGCTACCCCACTATGCATTAGCTTGTAATTCTGTGCTGTGCTACATAGACCCCTCACCTCACTACACACACACACACACACACACACACACACACACACACACGGGGTAGGGGTAGGGGGCTTATATCAAACTAAACTTCAGGCCGGAATTATTCAAATGACAAAAGAGGAGGCTGTCTGCTTTCTGATTGTCTGAGATCCAAAGCTGTGGCATAAAAAAAGGAAAGAAAAGTGAATCAAATACCCACACTTTCCCTCTGTGGCCAGTGCAGGCTGGGTCCCTTGAACACCCCTGCAGGGAGGCCCTCCCCACACACTCTTTTCTCTGCAGAATTCTGGAAGCATTCCTCTTACCACATCAAGTCATACACTTGGTACTCTTAGTCCTGGCTTACTGTGCCTTCTTTTTTCAGTTTTCTCCCTCTTGGCTGCTTCAATCTACTACTCTCCTCTACTGGCCCAGCCTTGGGTGAGCCGTCTATGCTTGTTGGCACTCTTGACTGACCCAACTCTTAAGTATATGAGTTGCTGGCTATTGAGCTCAGGGCCTCACACATGCTAGACAGATGTGTTACAACTGATTTATATTTTCAGGCTCTTGACAGGCATTTTGTGTGTGTGTGTGTGTGTGTGTGAAGTTGAATCATTTGTCCATAAGCCAATCTAGTTTTTGGAGTAGGAATAGGATACATAATTCAAATAATTATTCAGCCAGTTTTAATTTGATATTTATTTATGTAAGAAGCTCTGCTAAGCACTGGTAATATAATGTTTAAAAGTCACACTTCCTGTCATCCTGAACTCAGGCTGTAATGGTGTTGTTTATACCCTGCTGTAAAGGAACTAATTATAGTCTCAGGGCAGAGAGCTCTAGAAAGAATCAGAATATGAGTTGGGTTGTAGTGCGTGGGCCTTGTTGTTGGGTTGATGTGTAGATCCCTGTCTCACCACATGGCCACGGCCTCTCGTGGGGACAGAGGTGCAGGAATTTGTCTATGCTCACTCCATGCTGGCACCCGATGAATACTGGGCTATCTGAAGCCACTGGACTCTGCTTGGTGGTGGGGAGCACAGTCTGAGGTACTGCAGGGAGCCGGGACTCTTGGCTTGCGGGTCCCTGGGCCAAAAGGCAGCCAGGAACCGGCTGGTTCTCAGGCTCTTGGGCCCTGGCCCAGATGCCACTGGGGAGCTGCGGAAGGGCTGAGAATGAAGTGGGGGCATACTGGCTTGATTGGCCTGCAGCCGAAGAGGAGACAGGGAGGGATGAGCTTTGGTTGTGTCTCATGGGGATAAGAGTTCTTGGTCACAGAGTCTCTCTTGGCTGTGTGGCGGCTGCTCGCTTGACTTGGATGGCTGGGTTGGTTTTCTCTGTGGCTGGGAACACAGAGAGCTCTTCTGTGGGAAATTAGGAAGTGGTTCTGTGGATGAAGACCTGCTCCACTGTTACCCACAGCAGATTTCAAAGAAGAGAAACAGTCCATGGGCTTATGATATTTATTTTCATGGCAGAAAATGGATGAAACTATACCCCTGTATTTTAAGGGCAGGCCTGAGGTTAAATACTTTTTGCAAGGAGAAGAAGGAGGGTCTGAAAAGGAATGTTTAATTGGCTACGCCCCTTTGGACTTTAGGTACCTCATTAATATGGAGATCTGTCTTGAGGCTCTGTGGCCTTAGTCACACTCTCTACCTGTGGAGGGGCTAGGGGGCGTTGTTCTACATGACTGGAGGACCCCACTCTAAGGAAGTCTTCAGCCTTGTGTCAGGAGCCTGGAGTCTGGGAGCCTGGAGAAATGCACACTGTCCCTCAGGATCACCTGAGGTCTCTGGTGATTTCTAGCCAGTGCTTGACCAGAAACCATGCTGTCCTTTCATGTTCCTACAGATATGTACCAAAGAATCATGGAGGATGATCTAAGTAGAGGCCGCAATGTGTATCAACAATAGTGCGGGTCACTCACAATGTCCAGCTTTCTGTATATGTAATCATTCACCTTTACAATAAAGCATCTGTGTCATTTAACCTCAGTTCCTATACATGAATCTCAAGATCAAGGGTAAGACCCAGATCAATCTAACTTCTTCCAAGCACAATCCAGGGAGTCAGAATTTGAACACCAAATACCACTTCAAGGTATTTCCCATCAGAATCTTGCTCATTCCCAATACACAAAGGCAAAAAAGGCAGAGTGATCTAGCTGCACCCAGGAAGGTTGGGATATCAGGTGAGGACATGGAGGCTACAAAGGTGAATTGGAAGACTCTTAAGAAAAACCTTAGGACCCCAAAGCAGCTTAAATTGGACGAGGATATTTTAGTGGATGTATGGCATGGATCGGCTGGTGTTTTTACAAAGAGCTTTGGTGGAGAAGTGAAGTCAGAGGATAGAGGATGGAGGTCCCCACCCTTGCTGTGGTCAGCCATGCTCTCTTCCTTCTGCCTGTGTGCCCTGTCTTAGATGCTCTGATGTGTTTGCTGTCACATTTGGCAAGAGCAGATCATTCTCCCCCCATGAGAAGCCAAAGGTATTGTTTTACAAAGGTCTTTCTCTGTTAATTATTTAACTTTGTTCCTTGACAATTTCCTTCACATGCACCATGCATTCTGGTGACTCTCACCAGCTCATATTTCCTTACCTCTTTATTATCTGTTATATGATAGGTGTTTTCTTATCTGTCTTCCCTGTGGGTTCCTTCCCTATGTTCATGACTTTTTGCTTTGTTTTGTAACCCAATCCACTAAGTTTCTCTAGGGCTTTCTTGAGTGGTCATGGCTGCAACTAACCTCTGTGGGTGCGCATCTAAAGACTCCTCTCCCCAGGGATTCAGCAGTAGACAGTAATTTAGTAGGTAGAAGTTTAGTCTTATAAGCTCTTCCTCTATCCATGATTGGCTGGTAGGTATAACCTTGAGCAGACCCAGCATAAGCAGTCACAGCTGCTGTGAATTCATGGCTGTTTGCCTAGAGTCTCAAAGAATGATAACATCTTTATTCGTGATTCTGGAGACTGGAGTTCATTCCCAAGGTACTGGTATAGCTGATTCTCCAAATGCCTCTCACTCTCCTTGGTGCACACTTAGGCCTACATGGTGAGAGTGCGTCACAGTCTCTCTCCTCCAGTGATCTTAGGCTAGAACATCTCTGTGGTGACCTCATTGCTCCTTAAAGACATGTCTCTAAATAATAGTCACACTGCGAACCTGGAGGGACAACTCAGTGGTTATAAGTGCTTACTACTCCTCCAGAGCACTTGGGTTCAGATCCCAACACTCTGATTGGGTAGCAGTTTCAGGGTATCCAATGCCTTCTTCTTTCCTCTACAAGCACTGCACACATTACAGACATATACACATGTACATATGCATACATAAAATATAAATCTTTAGTTATAAAATAGTCATATTGTGGTTACAATCTCAGCATTTTTAGAAATAAAGTCATGAGTATTTAATAATCGGGTTTAGAAGAGAAGAAGATGTGTATCAGATGTGACCTCTTGTACATTTGAGAAAGTAAACTTCCACATGTTTTAGACTAAAAATTGAAGCTATTGGTGAGGGAAATTAAATGCGGAAGAGCTGCTTCTATTTATTGACTAAACTTTCTGAATTCAAGGAGGTTAAATTACAATAGAAAGGAAACTTAATTTTATACTCTGTGTGTGTGTGTGTGTGTGTGTGTGTGTGTGTGTGTTACTGGAGATTAAACCTAGGGCCTGGCAGGTGTTAGGGACGCTTTTTTTTTCTATCATTTCACATGAACTCTCTTCAGGCATACTTTATTTATTTATTTTTGAGATAGTGTTGCTTGCTGTATAGCGAAGGCTGGCTTTGGATCCATCATCCTTCTGCTATATCCCCTAGTAGCTGAGATTATAGCTTAGAGCACAGAGCAGCCAAAATGAAGGCTCTTGGTAGGGAAAGCCAGTGTGTGTGTGTGTGTGTGTGTGTGTGTGTGTGTGTGTGTGTGTGTGTACATATGTCTGTGCATATACTGATTACTGGAATCAAAGAGGAGAAGTAAAAGAGTGAGAATATAGTTAAGTGTGGAGGTGCAGTGCAAACTGAGTCTGTCTGCTCAGAGAGTGAAGATGGTCTGAAAGGCAGCATGAAGGACCAGGATAAGAATTCAATATACCAACTGAGTCATGTTGATGGTGAGGTTAAATGGTTCTTGACAAAGCTCTCCTTACCTGTTTATATCCTAACAATGCTAGTGAATTGTGTATGAAGTTACCTTGGTAACAGATATGCTGGAACTTAGTTTTCTCAAGAGCAAGATAATTTTCTAAGTCTTAAGCGATGGATTTGCAGAAGATGAGATGTGGTTTGTGAAATACTTACTGACTGACTGTAGGACTCAGGCTAGTGAGGTTGAAAGGATGGAGCTGCACCAAATGCAGGATGGAAGGATGGAGGCTACGGAAGAAGTGGGTGTAGGTTTCAAGAAAGAAAATATCTTAACTGTTTAGTATTCAAGTTCAGAAGAGCAGTTTGAATATGATCAGCTCAATAAACATGAAACGAAATTCGCTTTAGTTACAGAACTTTGATTCTGACTTCAAGTAAGAAAACCCCAGAGGGTCAGGGCTAGGGTAGCATTGGCCAGGGCAAGTGAAGAGGTGGAAATCACCCACCCTACATCAAGTCTCTACATGAAAAAGAAAAAAAAAAAATGCCTCCGAAATCTCAATGCTTGACTATTTGGCCAGCTGTGCACTTGTGCCTTTCTCTGCAGATGTGCTGGGAGAATTTTTAGAGGCTCCCTGATGATGCATGGCAAATCTTCCTTTAAGAATTTGCACTTTATCAATGTGTCTACATAGAACAATTTTGTGACCTTTTAAAAATATATGGCAGCTGGTGGAATAAATGTCACCTAAAGTAGAGTCATATTTAGGCTTTTATTACACTTTCAAATTGAAGCTCGCTGATGAATACGTTGTTGCCGTGCCTGTCACCTGAATCATTTTTAAGTGATGATCTTCACCACCTCCACTTGGTGGCATTGGGGGAAACAGGGTTGTCTGCAAACCTTCATCAGACCATCCCCCAACAACGTCTCAATAAATACCTGTTATTTTTGACCAAACGGTAATTGCAGCATTTCAGACCATTCTGACTCCTTGCGTGTATTTTTTTTCCTGAGTCTGTATCCAGTGTCTATGGTACGCTGAATGGCTAGCTGCTGAAGAATATGTACAGTGTAGGCACTTTAAAATCCTATCTGCACTCCCTGGCAGTAATGCACATAATTTTAACTGTGGAGAATGTCATTAAACTAAAATGGAACATTTACACAGTCCTTTTACAGCGAATTTTGGACCAGGAAAATGAATGTGTGTGTCAGGCGTTTACTGCAGCCGAGAATGTGATTTATTGATTTCTGATGGCTATGTTGGCATCAGTGTATATATTTAAAGAAGCCTTTATAAATGCAAATGGGAAAGGGCTTTTGGTTCTTTTTCCTCCATGGAAATAGCTCATACATTTTCAATAAGCCAGGCTCCTCTTAGAGATCATTCCATGTACTGTATATATTGATTTAAAAATTATACTGTTATTTTATTCTACAAATAGCATATATAATGAAATATCAATTTACCTAAAAGATTATAAAATTCAAATTTATAAAAGATATGAAAAGTACTAGTATCTTAAGCCTTTGAGTAAAAGTAAGTGTATACTTGAAATGTAATTATTTTAATGGAATGGTCATGTTGGCTTTTCCCCTGATTCTGAAAGCATATCTTAAAGTACTTAGGAAATCCATTATTCTTTCTTGCCTAAGTCACTTACTGGTGATACTAAATCACATATACCCAATGATATCCTTGCAATCCGAGGCTCGTAATTTCCATGCTTGCCGTTCAGACTGTAGGGGAAGGGAAGCATGGGAGTATATATAGCTTATTTAATAATATGGAAATGACTTATAGAAACAACTGATTTTATCTACATTATTTATCTTTTAGCTCACTCATGGTTAACATTGAATTATATTAATCAGTATCTAGTTTCAAATTATGTCAGATAATGTATAGATTAGACTGAAATACAAATAATGGTCAATTCAACAAATCGAGCTTCTTTTATTCCTATGCACAGCATGGTTATCAGAGGAACACAAACTCATTCAGCCTGGAAAATATAGTTCCTTATAATAAACTGTACTCTGCTTCTTACATACAAACGCTGTACGGTAACTGCACGGTCTACAAGGGTATCCTTGGCCATGTATAATTCACTACCACTGCCATATTTTATTACTATACTTTATGTTGCCATTTACGTAGTTGCCTTTTGCTTTCTAATTCACTTAGTAAAATATTCATGCATACATGCTTAACTTTTACCTTTGCCAGGAAGGGAAAATGAGAGTCTTCTATGAAGAATAGACTTCCCTTAGCCTTTTTTACAGATGTGGAAAGGAACAGCATTGTAGTGTGATGGTGAGATTTAATTCAGATGGCAGCTTACCCATTGTTGTAATGGGTAGGAACATTGTCTAAGAACGCTACCTATCCCAATCAGAAAACACAGCAAATATACTCCAGGAGGAAGCGCCTCTAATGCTCAGCTAAGGGGCTCATAAACTTCACACTTAGTACTGTCTCTCATTCCTATGAATTCTGGTAACCCTACACTCACCATCACGCTGCATTTGTCCCAGTGAATGAATGAATGACGCAGCTTTCTGTGATATGTAAACCTGGAGGAGGAGTGTACTCTGTGTTTGGAGTATATGTGTTCATCCAAATACATACATTTAAACCTTAACCCCATGATGAGGATGATAGTAAAAGCACACGCTTTTGAGGAAGTAATTACATTCTCAGGTTGCTGCCCTTGTCAGTGGGATTAGTGTCCCTGTGAAAGAAGTTTCACAGGGCTTTTCCACCCTTGCACCTCTTCTACCAAGTAACCTCAGAGCAACAAAGTACCATCTTGGAAGCAGCACTGTCTTTGCTGGTGCCTGGAGGTACACTTCTAGAATCCAAAACTATGAATATGCTTATTCTTTATATATCACCTAGTCTCCTGTAGTTTGTTACGGCAACGCTGATGGATGAAGGCAGAAGGTTTTCAAATTTGAACATAGATATGAATTGCTTTTAAGAAGTCTATGTAGACTTTGGAATAACAAATTAGCTGTAGATATTTAGATGCAAAACTACAGTTACAAGGTAAAATTTAAATATGTTCATTATTTAAAACCATAGATCATGTCTGGGGTTGTGTTAGGATTTGAGTTCAGTCCCTAGAATCAAACAGAAACATTTGGATATAAATGACATGGGTAATAACATAAGAAGTCGGGAAGACTATGGCTTGAGTCTTCCATATCTTAATGACTTCATAAAGGTAAATGGCCTTTCAAAGAAGACTGAACAGCAACAGCCAGTTAAGTGAGGGACTGGAAAAGCAAAGAGGCTGTCACTGAAGCTAAGAGAGGTGAAGTCGACATGCCCTCATTCCTATGCAGACTGTGGACTCAATGAGGTGAGAGCCAAGAACAAGCTCTCACATACAGTTTGCTGGTGATGTGAACTAGTAAGAACAAATTAGAGTTATTAAAAGGGGAAATAGAATGTTTTGAATAGGACTCTTTAAATATCCCTCATGTGAAGAAAAACACGGGGATGAAGTAGTAGACTCCAGGTTTCTTATTGGGTATATTGAGGCTATTGGTGTATATGTATGTATGTATGTATGTATGTATGTATGAATATGTATATACATGTATATATGCATACACACTCGTGTGTGTATGCAAAGGGGTCTTTCTTCCACTGTATGTTAGTTATATTTGAAGTATTTTTTAGACATTTTGTTATGTTATTGATAATTCATTACTTTTTATATTGTAGATTCAAGCTTCCAGATAAAGAAATAACCACGTAACTAACTTACTAAAGATTATAACTTTCATGTACTTCTTTCTAACATTTCTTTATGTGTGTTTTCAAAGCCATTTAATTTATTTGATAGGAGAGAACTCACATGAGTGTTCAATGAGATAAAGGCACTTAATTCATTCTTAGGGATGGATACCGCATGACAAATCAGCTTTTACAAAGACTACCTTCCAGGTGTTAGAGAGGCAGCCCAACGGATAAGGGTACTGGTTGTTCTTCCAGAAGCTCCAGGTTCTCTTCCTGGTACCACATGGTGACTCACAACTGCCTATATACTCCAGTTCCACAGAATCCAATACCTTCTTCTGGCCTACATGGGACACTGCACACACACAAGATGTACACACATGAATGCTACAAAACACCCGTACACATAAAAATGACATAAAAATTTAAAAGATACTACCTCTTAGTGTCACAGAAATAAATTCAGCATGAGGTTTTGTTTGTTTGTTTTGTTTTGTCCTGGGTGGGGGAGGTGGCCAAGCCACCAAACATGCATAGTATCCATTGCTCTGTTTGCTGTGTTAACCTTTCTTCCATCTTACTGTTCAAATTTAATATTGGGCTCCTCAAGAATTTTTTTATTTTGCTTACCTTACATTCCAATCTAGGATTTCTATTTAGTTATTCATAGCCTCTGTCTCAGTATGACTATTTTATATATATTTATAGGACACCATTATTGTGGCTCAGATAGTTAAGCATGACTTGCTTTAGTTATTTAAAATTTTTAACTTACTTTATATATATGGTATCTTGCCCACATGTACGTGTGCCACATCCATGCCAGGTATGCATAGAAACTAGAAGATGGCATTAGATCCCCTGGAACCCGAGCTACAGAGGGTTGTGAGCTACTATGTGTGTGCTAAGACTAGAACCCAGATCCTCTAGAAGAGAAGCCCAGGCTCCTACCTTCTGAAACATCTCTCCAGCCTGTATTGAAAAAAAAAAAAAAAAGAAAGACAAAAAGAAAAAAAACATTTAACAATGCTTGTTTCAATTTTCTGGTAAGTCCCACAGCAAGACTATTCACAATAGTTTTCTTATCCCAAGAACCTCCTATTTCTGTTCTTTGCTCTCTCAGCCTCGTACCCCTGCTCTCCTGACCCCACTTCATTATCTTTTTGTCTGCATATTTCATGGCTTGTGGTCATTGCTATTTTCTTATTCATTTCTACTTCTAAAGATTTGTTTTAGTTTTCTTTATGTGTGTCTATGTGAACACATGGCACGTGTGTAGAGGCTGACAAAAGGCAGACAAGTGGCCCAGGTCCCCTGGAACTGACATTATAGGCAATTGTAAGCCACCTTATGTAGGTGCTGGGAATTGAACTCTATAGTCTTCTGCAGGAGCACCAAGTGCGCTTAGCCACTAAGCCATCAGCCCCTTTCGTGTTTATTTCTGAAGACTCGGCTGGACTATTTTAGTGCAGTGGTTTTCCCTGCTGTGTGAGCCTGGGATACTGTCTTTACTTCTTAGCAAATGCATCACTCATAGCCTCTAGCATGCTCATCCTCACATTCTTTCTCCTTTTATCTGATGTCCTGTTGAGTAATTATCAACAACTATGATAGATATAATGACTACTTAAGACAACCCTTCTTCACACTAGGGGGATGTTTCTTTTGCTTTTAACTTTATCATTATTTAGAAGACATTTTAGGAGTTTGATTATATTTGTTTGAGGAAGTGGAACAATTAATTGATAGGAGGTTATCAATAGTCTCAATGTCATCTCATCTGACTTTCACGAACATTGTAATCCTGCCGTCAATCATTCTCCTTCCTTGGCAGGGAGTTGGGCTAAATCATTGGGTGGATAGGACTGGGCTCAAGATTTTAATTCTTCCTTGATACCATACCCAGCTCTTAGGGACCATTAATTGCCGTCTGATTGCTTTATGCTTTTAACATGCTGTGCTTCACACTCGCTCCATTAAATTAGGGCTTTTTTCATAAGGGAGATTGGTCTGAAGATCTCTTCTTTGTTGGGTCTTTGTGTGGTTTAGGTATGAGCATAATTGTGGCTTCATAGAACGGATTGGGTAGTGTTCCTGCTGTTTCTATTTTGTGGAATAGTTTAAAGAGAATTGGCATTAGGTTCTCCTGGAAGGTCTGATAGAATTCTGCACTAAAGTCTGATAGAATTCTGCACTAAAAAAGCTTTTTTTTTTTTTTTTTTTTTTTTTTTTTTTTTTTTTTTTTTTTTTTTTTTTTTTTTGTGGGGAGACTTTTAATGACTCCTGCTATTTCTTTAGGGGTTATTGGACTGTTTAGATGATTCATCTGCTGATTTAACTTTGGTACCTAGTACCTGTCTAGAAAATTTTCCATTTCATCCAGATTTTTCAGTTTTGTTGAATATAGGCTTATGTAGTAGGATCTGATGATTTTTTTAATTTCTTCAGTTGTTATGTCTCCCTTTCCAGTTCTAATTTTATTAATTTGGATACTGTCTCTGAGCCCTTTGGTTAGTCTGGCTAAGGGTTTATCTATCTTGTTGATTTTTTTCAAAGAACCAGTTTTTGCTTTTGTTGGTACTTTATATAGTTCTTTTTATTTTTACTTGGTTGATTTCAGCCCTGAGTTTGATTATTTCCTACCTTCTACTCCTCTTGGGCGTATTTGCTTCTTTTTGTTCTAGAGCTTTCAGGTGTGCTGTCAAGTTGCAAGTGTATGCTCTCTCCAATTTCTTTTTGTAGACACTTAGAATTATGAGTTTTCCCCTTAGCACTGCTAATTGTGTCCCATACATTTTGGTATGACAAGCCTTCATTTTCATTAAATTCTAAAAAGTCTTTAATTTCTTTCTTTATTCCTTCCTTGACCAAGTCACCATTGAATAGAGCATTGTTCAGTTTCCACATGTATGTGGGCTTTCCATTGTTTTTGTTATTATTGATGACCACCCTTAGTCTGTGGTAATCTGATAGGATGCAAGGGATTATTTCAATATTTTTGTATCTGTTGAGGCCTGCTTTGTGACCAATTATATGGTCTGTTTTGGAGAAGGTACTGAGAGGTGCTGAGAACAAAAGGTGCTAGTTTGTTTGTTTGTTTTGTTCTGGGAAGGAGGCTTTCCATGGTAGAGATAGCCTTGACCTTGCTCAGTGTGACTTTCCTGTCTTATTAGAGCCTCTATTCAGTGAACAACTTAGGGCTCCAGAATGAAAGGAACTCCTGGCTACTTGGCTGAAACAGCTAAGACTTCAGCTTCTGCGACCACAAACTGGAGTTGATAGAAGGGCAATGGGAGGCCTCTCTCATTCATTTGCCCCCTTGCTTCTCTGTAACTGAGAGAAGCCCTCCCAGGCACAGATGTCTACAGTGGAGTCCTGCCCACAGGAACCTGCCTGTCAGAGGGTGTGGCCTAGGAGTTGTGGACATGGACTGTATATTTGGTTACCAAAATATAGCTGATTCTTTTTGACTCTTTTTTCACTTGCCACATGCCAGCAGCATACTTCTAAAGCCTCGAAGTGGTTATTCCTTAAAATAGATCTCACCACTCAGCGGTTTGCCTGAGGTACCTCAGTATAAAGTTCTTCAAGCCACACATCAGTGAGATTTGTCATGTTACATTTTATTTTTGGTAACAAATATTGGTTTAACTTTTTATAATAGTACACCAAGGCCATTTGCTAAACAAACCACCCTTTTCCCAAAAGCAACGTATTAATAATGAGTGCTTATTTTCTATATATGTGGTAATATAATCAGTATTCAATATTATTTTTTGAACGATATTCGGAATGATTTCTTATTTATAGTAAACCCACCCCAAAGCTGCTCTATATTCTTCACATCATTTCAGAGGATAGTTTTCATTCAGATGTCACAAAGAGGCATTTTAGTTTTACTAATATATTTTATATCACAGAAATCTCTAATGGGGGTTACTAAAAGGCTGGTGATCTGCAAAACATCTCATGAGTGTGACGATTCCCATGATAAGCGTGTGTATGAATGCTGTGCTAGTTTTGTCTGAGAAGAACTTTTTTTTTAATTGTATATTTATTGTGTCATCAGTGGCAATGATTTTGAGGGGTAATTTCTATTATTTTTTTCTGACAGCATGATATTTCTCTTAGATTTTCAGTAGTCACAACATAATTGCACGTTGCTAATGATAACTGTTGAGACTGTTAGTCTTGTGGTTTCTTGCTCTCAATGGAGAGCAATTAAAAACACACCTGGAAGGAGAGTCAGAAGCTGGCGTGGTAACTTAGGAGACAGAAGCATGCTGCCTCTGGTGATAAGCCAAATCAGAAAGTCTAACGGTACTGAGGAGGTTTCCCTTGTGTCATTTTTGAATCCAGCCTCTACAAAATATTGCTTGTGTGTTAATGACAATGTTTTGTTTCTGTCTTGTGTGTTGCTGTTAAAGGATGTATTAAATAAAAGATAAGTGAATGAAAGGTAGAGTATATTGACAAAAGACCAAGGAAATGCTTTCAGTACTGAGATGCCCAACTTTCTTTAATCTTTTCTTGGGATCGATTCCAGTGTGGCACTTTCTGTACTCTGTGTTCACATTCTTCCCACAACTGTGTTCAGTTCTTCCCACAATGCTCTATCCATTTAGAAATTCCACTGGAAGGGAAACCATTTTTAAAAGCATATAATAAATAGGATCAAATGAACTATTGCCAATGCTGAGGTTACTTGATAAGGTTGATGCTTCTATAAGATGTATACAAATAATTTACTTTTGTATATGAACACATTTGATTCTTAAAAATACAGATTTTTTTTAAAATTTCTGGATATTTTAAAAATACCTGTGAAACTTTTATACCACAGAAAACAAGGTAAGTTTATAACAATGATATTAGTGTTATTGTTTCAGATATCTGGTTTAGTTATATTTCTTTGAGAAAGAGTACACACGGAGGGACCCATGCCTCTGGCCGCATATGTAGCAAAGGATGGTTTTTTTGGACATCAGTGGGAGGAGAGTCCCACCTTGGTCCTGTGGGGGTTTTATGCCCCAGTGTAGGAGAATGCCAGGGCAGGAATGGAGGAGTGGGTGGATGGGTGGGGACACACTCTCATAGAGGCAGGGGGAGGAGGGACAGGACAGGGTTTCTGGAGGGGGAGACCTGGAAAGAGGATAACATTTGAAATGCAAATAAAGAAATTACCCAATAAAAGAAAAAAAAGAAACGGGGAAGTGGGGCTTCTAAGATATCATATGACTCCACCAACTTTAGACAGACTTGTTTCCCAAACTAGAAAATATGGTATAACAGTTTTCATTTAGTTAAAAGTACTTTCTTGATGGCTGAGCTGGCACACACATTTAATGTAAGCACTCAGGAGGCAGGCAAATCTCCGTGAGTTTGAGGGTATCCTGGTGTATATAGTGAGTTCCAAGACAGTCAAGGCTACATGGTGAGTACATACAAAACAAATGACAACCACCAAAAAAGAAAGAAAAAGAAAATATTTTAACATATGTAATATATATCATTTTATTAAATTTAAGTCATGATCAAGTGAGTTCTATAAGCCTTCAACTTATATTAATGAGCTGTGTTAACACCCAAAACAGTTTTGAACTCTAGATGTTTAACATATGCCAAAGTACAGATTGATGCATAAAATGTTAGAAAAAAATGTTTTCCTTTTGTTTATCTATGTATTTGTGAGTGTGTCTGTTTGGGGATGTGCCACATGTGTGAGACTGCCTGTAGAGGTCATCAGATCTGCTGACATTTGGACTTACAGGTAGTCACAAGCCCCCTAATATGGGTGATGAAACCCAAACTCAGTAAGAGAAGCAAGGCTCTTAACCACAGAGCTGTCTTTGTAGCTGCAGAAACATGTTATTTAAAGTATACAGTCTGAAAAACTAGAATCTCCTTCTCTTCATCTTCCTCTTCCTCCTCTTCCTTCTCCTCTTCCCCTCCCTCATCCTCCTCTTCCTTCTCATGTCCCCCCTTCCTCCTCTTTCTCCTCTTCTTCCCCCCTCTTCCTTCTCTTCTGCCTCCCAAAATTAGTATCCAGTTCCCACATCTGAACATTCTGTCAGTCCTGTCTAAACACAACTGACCATATACTCATGTTTCCATTTGTAGACACCAATTGTGTACCAAAGCAGCCAAGTCCGTATTGGGAGCTTGTGGTCAGGTAGAGAGAGCTCACCTGTTCTGTTCACTTTGCTTTGAGCAGTAGTCCTTAGTGTCTTCACAGAACCTTTGGAATAATTTTATAAATTTCCACACAAACACACTGGTGTTAGAAAAGCCATTATAACATAGAGAATTTAAACAGGACAATTTAAACCTAAGCACAGTGCATCTATGAAGCCATGAATGTAAATTGTCTTTCCATTTATTGAGATTTCTCTTGATTTCTCTCAGTGTTATTCCATAGTTCCCTTGGGATAGGTCTTGGGAATCTTATAACATCTGTCCTAATGGATTTGCTGTTTCTTTATTGTTACTCTAAGTTGTTCCTTGATTTTCTTACTGGAGTCACTAACTTTTGTACATTTATAGTTTTCTAGGGATTTTTTAAAAATCCATTTACTTTAATAGTACACATGTTTTGGTTGTAAATTCTCTCAGGAGATTATTGTAACTGTGATAATTGTAATTTTATTCATTGTGTCTGTACTTTTCTTTCCTTCTTTTGCTATATTCAACACAGTGTTAAGTAGAAGGATTGATTTCTAAAATAACTCAAACATTTAAAATTTTTATTATTCTTGCTGTTTATACATGTGGATGTGTATGATTGTAAGTTCAGGTGTGTTTTGTATCCATGCGGACATCAGAGGGCAGCTACTGAGATTTTCCTTACAGAATATGGATCTTGGGGATTGAAATCATACAGTCAGGCTTAGCTTCAAGTGGCCTTACCTGCTGGGGCTTTCACTGGCCCCTGACCACAACTTTAAGTCTCTGCAATAAGGAGCTATATTAACATCTAGACATGCTTTCTTAAATCAAACTCTATTAATAGAAACTTTGTATTATAAAATTTTTATTCTATTCCTATTCAGTTTTACACATCTAGTCATAAATATTTTATGCATCTGTTTGGATGGTTTTGTCCTTTATTATATAAACATTAAGAAGTTCTAGTTGTTCCTTAGATATTGAATGAACCTCTAGTTCTTAATGATAAAGAACAGTCTACATCTATATGTGATCTGATAATATTTTGTTCATGGGTTTTACAGTTTTAATAGAAGAAAGATTAGCCTGTAATAGTTTCTTATGTCCTTCATAGTTTCTGGTGATGAAAATGTTGACCTCTTTCCATTTTCAATTGTACTGGGGATTAACCTAAGTCTCAGTGAATGCTAGGCAAGGTTTCTACCTCTGAGCTACAAACCATACTCTTTTTGCATTGTTTTTTACTTTGAGACAGTTCTGAGCAAGTCCTGTAAGGTGGCTTTGAACCCTCCTAAACTTTCTGTATTCTTGGTTCAGCCACCCAGGCTGCAGGGACTACAGACCTAGGCTACCAGCCTTAAAACGAGTTATAATATATTGTATTTGATGCTTACATTTATATAGTATTTGTATCATAACATTTCAAAATCTTCAAAGAGAAAAATCACTGGAAACATCACCAAGACCTAGATTTTCAGAGAACTTGAAGATTCATATCCAACAGTATTTGCAGAACTTTGATGTCTGTTGTTACATTTAGTTCATTTAAAAATAATTTGAAGAATTGAAAAGTAGCCCTATTGATAAATAAGTCTTTTTGTCTGACTTTACAGTTTTATAGCCTCAGCACTGGCATCTTGTTCCAGGAATTTCTTTGATGTGGGCTTGCACTCACTCATCAGTGTATGACAGGTTACTTAACAGCATAGTTGCATACCCCCTGCCAGATATTCATAGCTTCCCCTTCCTACATCTCTAACAGTTCAACATGGTTTCCAAACACCTTCACATGGACTCTGGAGGACAAATTCCCAGGGCTGAGTGGTTGAGAACCACTCATGAGTATTTATATTTTACATCATTTTCACTTAAGTTTATTCATTCAAAGCTATTTTGTACTATTATGTGTAATACGTTACTCAAATTCCATTTCCCTTGGATGCTGACATTTTTTAAAAAAATGAAACCTAAATGAAATCACAATGTGTAGGGCAACTTCCTACTCAGGTGGATGGATGTTGTGGAAACACATCCATTGTACATGTACCAGAGAAAGGGACAGAAATCACAAGCTGGTCAGAGTCCTGGGGAGCATTGCAAGTGCTTTGACTGTAGTGTTTACTACAGTTGAGCCTTCTCATGCTTACACAAATATGAAAAGAGTCAAGCAGCACTGCAGCATGCACACCAGTGCCATAGCCAAAACTTGAAACTCCCCAAATGCCCATGAGCATCAGACCAGATAAGCACCATCTGTAGAACATTCCTCTACTTGCATTTACTACAATAGCAGTGAGTAGGATCATCTAGGCAGCAAAGTGGGGTCATCTCACAAACACAATGTGGACGTTCCCGTTGGCTCTAAAAGTGTGTCATAGAATTCTTTTACTAAATGTTCGGAAGGATCAAAACATATATGTGTGTCTAAATATACAAATGCAAGCTCTTCAGCCTTTTTAGTGTTAGTTGCATTCATATGATTTCAGGATTGACTATTTGGTTTTGGATAAGCAACTAAGTCCTCATCTCTGGCAGAGACTATTTCTCCTACACTGTCAGCATTCCTAGGCTGGTAGTTCTTTGCCTAAGGGTAGGGTCCCCTGAGATTTATCCCCTTCCATGTTTGCATGTCTGTTGGTATTATATTTCTTCAGGTCTTGTTTCAAAAGCCATATTGTTAAAATTACTCATTAAAAAATTGCAAGTTTTATTTCATTTAGATTTTCCATTTGTTTTCTTGTATTTTTGCCTAACAGAGCAATTGTGTCAATGTAAAATGAATGTAGATATAATGGCTTCCCTTGAACTGATTTCTAAATAGCTAAATTACATTTTACTTTGTGAACAGATGTTTATATTTGTTTTATTGATATGACTTTTCTACTCCTCTGAGGACATAAATTAGTTTTTATTTCTAATGTCCATTATAGACACTCACAGTTGCTATCCTTTTTATTCTTTATATGCAAATTTGATGAATATTTTTTCATTATAATTCTTTTATTTGATTCTGTGCTATATGCCTGAAACCTGCTTTCAAAATATACACAATCTTCCAAAAGTTCACTGGCCTCCCAATTATGCATATTGTTTATATTAATTACATTATATTCATACTACACAATGAATACCATATCATGGATAATTCAAATTCCCAAATGATGAATGCTTTACTTGTCTGAACATGGTTATTATTTAATTAAATGGAAGCAGTTTTTAGTTATGGTGATAATGAATTGTGGCCTGATAACTGATTTTTAAACAGCTTGGATTTTAGCAGCCATCCCCAAACTTGATTGTTTGAACAAAATGAGATGATGACTTGATTGCACGCAGTCAGGTTATTGTATGTGTCCTGTGAGTGAGAGCACATGGCATAGTTAGATACTTCCAGTCCTCAGCCAGGGAGTGACATGAGTATCTGGGCAGACACAGGACGGCATTGCTCAGAGACCCCTGACCCAGGAGGTCCTCTGAGGGATCACTCTGCCACATTTGCAGTGCAAAACTCCTGTCAAAAAGATTAAAATTCTATACATTCCTGCAGCTGGGGAAAAGAATAGCAGTGAAGCTGGAGCAAACGCCACCCCACATTCTTACATTTTAATTCTGTGTGAAATAAAGCTCTCATAAAGTGACAGATGATTCTTTAGATATATTTTTGCTTATTAAAGTGAGATATATAATTAAAATGGAAATTCACAATATTTTGGCCAGAACATGAGACTCACTGGTAAGCCTATGGTTGCCATTTTCTTATTAAAAATTTCATATTCCTTACACATATTTTTCATGGTATTTAATTATAAAGAATGTCTGTGTCTTTTCATTTTATGTATCATCTATTTCGTATAAAAATGTTGGCTTTTGAAATCTTCCTTTTAGTTAATGACAGAAATACAATATGAATAATGGTATTTAATGATATATTTTTTTCATTTAAAGGCAAACAGCATTATAGTTTTAGAGTCTAAATGATTGTTGCCCCTGGTATTTATAGTGACACACTTAAATAAGCTTTGACATTCATTAAGATTGCTTGCTTGCAGGCCTGAGAATGGAGATGAGAATTATGAAAGAATCTAGGTCACTGGGGGAAAGCCACTCATTTAATCATGTTTCATACTGCACAGTGTTCCCCTGTTCCACCTGTATGTTATAATCTTAGCTGACAAAATGAGGTTCCCTGTGACTGCTCCAAAACAAAAGCCCCTCTGATGTCTCCTTAGCTAGTTTTCCTGAGATATCCTGACTAACTCAGAATACCATAAAATGTTTATCTCTGAGTATTAAGAAATGATTCAGAGCTTCAAAAAAAACTTCTGAAATGGTAACCAGTAGTGTGTGTGTGTGTGTGTGTGTGTGTGTGTGTGTGTGTGTGCACATTTACTTGATGGCTTGTTTTGTGAGTGCCTTTAGTTAAGCTGCAGGTTATGTTGGTATAGCAAAAACTGCCCCCCCCCAACACACACACAAAAGCTGTCTAAAATATGGCAACAATTTTCCTCTCACTTTAGTGTATGACCGTGGTGGTTTTGAACTTTACCTGGTAGAAAATAGACTTCTGAGTCTTTTCTCCGAGTAGCTCATAATCTGCTACACTGTTGTCCTCTAGATACCTCAGAGTTCCATGGGACTAAACCACCAACCAAGGAGCACACGTGGAGGGACCTATGGCTCCAGCCGCATGTGTAGCAGAGGATGGCCTTGTCAGGCATCAATGGGAAGAGAGGCCTTTGGTTCTTTGAAGGCTTGAATCCCTAGTGTAGGGGAATTCGAGGGTGGGGAGGCAGGAGTGGGTGGGAAAGTGGAGGAGCACCCTCAGAGAAGCAGGGGAGGGGAATGGGATAGGGGTTTTGTGGCAGGGGACCGAGAAAGGGGATAACATTTGAAACTTAAATAAAGAAAATATCCAATAAAAAAAAAACTTCCATAAAAACATGACATGACACAACAGAGTCTCCATCCAAATCAGCAATCCCCACCCCCAACAAAAAAGAAAAGAAAAAAGAAAAAAGAAAAAGAAATGCCATAATTTGGGCTGGGGAGATGCTTTAATGGGGCAAATGCCTGCTCTAAAAGCATGGTGCCTGATTTTGGACCCCTACTCCCATGTGAAGGCTGAGTGTTATAAAGAACATGTGTAACTGCTGTGCTAGGGATGCAAAGACAGCAAGTCCTTGGAGTTTGCTGGCCAGAAAGTTCATTTGAACTTGCAAGACCCATAATCAGGAAGAAACCCTGTCTTAAAAATTAAGGTCAAGAAGTAAGGAGGTGACCCCTAGGTTTGACCTCTGGCCTTCACATGTGCATGCACTTGGACACACATATGCACATGAATTCATATAGCACACACACAAACACACACACACACACACACATACACACACACACAAGCATTCAGGCACACAGACACATATACCCATAATGTTACAATGGTGTTTACTGCAGTGACATCATTATCTATAAACTTTTGTAAAAGTTTCTGAACATATAGCAAAATACTTTTTAAAAAACTACAGATTACATACATTCCTAGCATAAAATTTCAGTATATATCAAACCCATGCAAAACTATGAATTCTATTCTGGTTTCTGACCACAGCAGGCATTTAACTTGCATGCATATCCCCTGAGTCATTTGGAAGGCATATGGTGCATGAAGCTATTCCCTCTGGTATGTGACTGTGTGGTAAACACAGGTCCTCTCTCCTTTCTCTTTACCCACCTCACCCCTGGAATCTAACCCTCCCACAAATACCTCGAAGTGGCATTCCTCATTTTCCTAAAGCTTTTCTCCTTAGAATAATTGCCTTCTGGGTTGTCAGTAGAAACTCCTTCTAGAGGATTACATTAGCAGTGTGCATTGCATGTCTTAGTACAAGACCCAGATCAGGTTATCGTCCTTGTCATCAGGTCACAGAATCACCTGAGTTATGCACTTGGTTTTGTCCATGTATACACCCAGTTACTTCACCATTTCTATTGAAACTTCTTTGGACCCAGCAACTCTCATTGTCCTCTTTGTGCTTCTCCTTACATCTTAGAACTCAGAATCTGGAAGAAACATTAGGGCTTTGTATTTTAATTACTTCCATATGGTCAGAACAACATGCCTGAGAACATGTGGTTGGTGCTAGCTCTAAAACAATCTAAGGGTCTCTCTTATTACTCCAATGTGTCCCTTGAAAAGCAGACAAACTTTTCACTCTGTACCAATTCCTTCCCACTCAGCTATAGAGCCCTGCCTTTTCTTCTGAGTCACTAGTCCTCTCTGGAAGCATGACAGACAGTGTCCCTCCAGCCTCTTCACTCTCTTCTTCCCTCCTCTTTATTGGCCCTTCTACCCATATGGAACACAATGGATTCACAAAGACCCATGCCTGTTTATCTCAGATGTCTTTGTTAATATCTCCTTGAGTCAGTTTTATTCTAGGAAGTTGGGAACCTTTTTGAGTCTCTGGTCCATTTTTTTGAGAACAAGATTAGGTAAATTTTATAATTGTCCAAGCTAGGAACATATTAAGTGAAGCAGATATCTACTGAAAGTGGTTGGAGGAGGAGGGTTTGAGGTCATAGAGTCCCTCACTGTCCCTAGTACACTCTTTCAGTAGGTGTTATATAAGAGAGGATGTGAAGGTCATGTGGTGTCATTATTTATTCTTGTCTTCATTTCTTCAAAAGATCATGGTGTTCATTCTCTGTTGAGTACTGTGAGTAGTTTGTACATATTACATGTATTAATATGTTTTTATTCATTTTATTAGTTAGGTTCTCTACTGCTATAAAATACCATGATCATGGCCACTCTCAAAAAGGACAGCATTTAATTAGGGCTGGCTTACAGTTCAGAGGTTTAGTCCATTATTATCATGGTGGGGACACCTGGTGGCATGCAGGTGGACATGGTGCTGGAGAAGTAGCTGAGAGTTCTACATCTGTATCTGCAGGCAGCAGGAAGGGAGGGCCGCACTGGCTTGAGTATATGAAACCCCAGAGCTCACCCCCAGTAACACACTTCCTCCAAGACCACACCTCCTAAAAGTACCACTCACTATGAGCCTGTGGGGGCTATTTTCTTTAAAGGCACCACAGTCATCCTAGATCTGTTTGAGTCTACAGAAACAAGTTCTTGTGTTTATTATTATTATAAACACATTATTTGAAAGGCATCTCAGGCAATTCATGTTGCTCTAAGCCAAGGATCACGTTAAGATACTGTTTCTTTGAGTCTCTCTGTGTAAACCTGGCTGGCCTTGAACTCACTGCTAAGCATGCTAGACTAGCTTTGAATTCACAGACCCACCTGTCTCTGCCTCCTGAGTGCTAGGAGTAAAAACAACACATGAGCAACTCTGCCTAATCTAAGGAAGGCCTCAAAGTGAACCTCCTGCCTCCTTCCATCCTACCGCTACTGGGAATACAGATAGATACCACCATGCTAGTTGAAGAAGAGTTTTATAGAAGAGTTTTGGCAGATCAGAAGCAAAGAAAAGAACAGAACGATTTTCTCTAAATGCTTTCTTAAAGGAGTTTTGTTCTTTCTCCTGCTTTTGAAGCATCGAGTTCCCTGAAGATACTCCTAATGCTGACACATTGGCTTGCCCAGTTCCACCACCTCACAGAAACATGCATGTATTAAAAGAGCCTCACAAACACCTCTTCCCTTGTCACATTACTCAATTTAAATGACATGTACAGATTGGTCCCATCTCATGCAGCCTTCAGATATAGTTGAAGCCACAGCATCTGTATGGGAAGATGATGTAGTCAGAGTGGGTAGTCCAAATGTGGACGTAAAATCATTGAAAATTTTAGTGTGACGTTAAGATTACTCATTTTTGTGTGACAAAAAAATTGTAATTTCCTATTATTATATTTAGTTTTAAAAACAATAATTTTTAGCTAAATATCTACAACCTAAAATGTTAAAACTTAATTTTCTAAGTTATGATTTATTTATACTTAAAATGTCTGAACATATATTTTAATTATTGAACTTTAAGAGAGTGGCAAAGAGAGGAATATCAGGTCATAAAGAAGAAAGGCCAGATGCAGCCCCTATGTCATGAATGCCGTGGGCAGACTCTGCACGTGATTTCATGCTTACTTCAGAGCCTCCAAAAAAACAGTAGAAAAGACAAACAAAATGGTTTGTGCACAGAGACCTCAGTTCTTCTTAAAATGAATCACTAGTCTTCATATCAGAATGTCAAAATATTGAATAATGCTCTGGTAATAATTTTGTAAATATTCAAGATCTGCTTTCTAATTTCGCTATTAATAGTTTGACGCTCATTAAATTGTAGTTTACAAATATGTCTATTTAGTGCTTAACTGATAGAGTCTATTCTAGGTTTGTAACTCTATGGGCTTCAAACGTGATATAGTTTGAATTTTTTAAAGTAATATTTTCTGTAACAAACATCTAGTTCTAAAGCTTATTCAAAGAAGAATCATGTTCTAATGTCCCAGAGTTTGGGAAAGGGTATATTCATTTTCCTGGGGAAAGATCCAGAGCTAGCTCTCCCACCCTGCTCTCTCTTTCCCTCTGTATATATGCTTGTATTGTGTGTACACAAGTGTATGTGTGTAGAAGCGATTGTGGAGGTCAGACATTGACTTTTTTATCTTTCTCCATTATTCTGCACCTTATTTTTGAAGCAGGGTCTCTCACTGAACCTAGAGATCACCCACTTGGCTGTGCTAGCTGACCAAAGAGATCATGTACCCTCTTTACTCTGTGACTCCAAGACTGGGACTACACATATGCTACCCTGCCCAGGTTATTGGTTTGGTTTGGTCTGTGTGTTTGTTTTGTATTTTTGGTTCTTTTTAATAGGCTTAGGTTATTTATTTATTTTTATTAATTTATTCTTTTCTCATACATTACATTCTGACTGCAGATTCCCTTCCTTCTTTTCCTCCAAAGGCAGGCAAGAGAGTCAAGCTCAGCTGTGCTTCCATTGTTATGAGTCCCACAAAACCATTAAGCTGCAACATATATGCAGAGGGCCTACGTCAGACCCACGCAGGCTCCCCGATTGTCTGTCCAGTCTCTGTAAGCTTCTATCAGCCCTGCTTAGTTGGTTCTGTGGGTTTTCTTGTGATGTTTTTGATGAGCCCTGGCTCTGTTCTTCCCTCTTCTACAGGGTTCCCAAGTTCACCTCATTTTAGGTCACCATGCCCAGGTTTTTGACATGGGAGCTAAGACATCTGCTTGGCCCAACTTTGGGATATGCTATCAGTGACATTTGTCATGAAAGTCCCTTATCTCTTGGGAACATCTCTCATACATGCTGTTTCAGAATCAGAATGCTGTTCTGTTTGGAGAAACGAAGAAGTAAAGGAAAAATGGCCTGACAACATGTTATTGTGCTAATTGTGACATGGTATCAAATAATGTGTTGTTTCTATTCCCAATGAAAGCAGAGCTTATTACACAAGAAAACCATGATCTAGCTGCTTGTTGTTGACATGAGTAGCATTTGATTTTGTGAACTTAAACATGTATTTTGAGACAGAGAATGTTTACCTCTATAAGATTTTTAGGCTCTTGGTTTGTTGTTAGTTTCTGGTTCAACTTTCTTTGTGGTTTTGAGTTTCCTTTGCAAACGGAATTGCAAACTCCAGTGAACTGTACACTATCTTTAAAGTGGTAAGCTTCAAACAGATTATTTGTTGTACCCCTTTTTGGTTGTGTTACTTTGGTCTAGCCCATTTACAAGAAAGAGATTTGCTGGGTGGTAGAGTTCTAGAAATGCACTGGCCCCTTCTCTGCAGCTGTCTAATTCTAGGGCATCACTATTACTCCCCTGGCCTGTGTTCTGGTATTTAGACCCTGTGGCTTTCTCCTGCACATGGGAGAGGTAACTACCTACTTATCTTATATTACAGAATTACTCTCTTAGACTAACTTTGTCCTGAGAACTAACATCAATGCTGGTCCAATCCGTTGTAGCCTGGGTGGTAGGACAGAGTTACTCAAAGTTAAGAAACTCAAAACCTAACAGCAGAAATCACTATAGCCGGCAGCATTATGTCAGTAAGAGTTTATGGGGACCTTCAAGGCACAGACAATGCCACTGAGGTAGCCAAATACAAAATAGTAAATTTAGTTACAGTGTTAAAAAAAAAACACAGTGATTTTTTTTGTTACTCAATTACACAGTTCCCAAATGTAAACTTAGTGCATGATAATATCATGTATCAATGTCAAAGTCAGAAACATTTGATAGTCTCTCTGGTTATACTGTTGAGATCCAAACCATATGTTGGTTGTTTACATAGTATCACATTTCTGTTAGGATTCATGGACATATTTGAGAATTATGAGATTTAAGGAAAAACAGACTATTTCAGTATGGTAGTGCACACCTGTGATCTTGGCAAACTAGAGACTGACCCTGGATAATTGCTGGGAGAGGATGGCTAGTCCATCCGGGCTATAAGGTGAATTCAAAAGCAGCTTGTGATACATGAAACCATGTCGTTTTAAGAAAGGAAAGACCTGAATGTGGATGCACATGTATTTAATCTTAGTACTTGGGAAGCAGAGGCAGGAAAATCTCTGTGAGTTTGAGGTCAGCCAGGCCTATAAAGGACATTGCCCTTGGGGAGAGGGGTGGTTAGAGAGAGATAAAGAGACAAAAGATACAAACAGAAAGATGGATACTGAGAGACAAAGACAGAAGAAAGATAGACCAACAGTCATTTATTCAATCAGTCAGACAGATAGAAGAAAGAAAGAAAAAAGGAAGGCAGGCAGTCAGGAAATATATCCTAGGGAATTCGGTACATCATCAAAACAAATACTGTTCATATCAACAAGTCACTTCTCTGTTGCTATGACAAAATGACTGACAGAAATGGCATAAAGAAAGGGTGTTGTTTAGGCTCAGAGTTTAGGTGATCATGAAATTATGGCAGCTGAGGCACCTGGCGTGGCCCCATTCATAAGTTAAAACATATTTAAAGAAAAAAGAGAAAAGACAGAGTTCACAAAGCAAGCCTTTGCTAAATGAATACTAGTGATTTTACTCTTATAAAATTTAATACTGATGTTATTTGTTGGACAGGATGCTAAGTTGTTTTATGTTTATTAATGTTAATTCAAGCAAATTAATTTTGCAGTTGTGTATGTTTGAATAATGAAACAAGGACAAAAACCTGTTAAGACACTGGGTCTTCTGAGTATGGTGAAGATATAAAAGTGAGTTTGGCAGCACATGTTTCTTACTGTAAACCCAATCCCAGTGTGACAACTGAGTAACTTAACTATGGAGATCACAGAAGGGCTGGAGTGGTGCAAATACTTCAGAAGTCTGTTCTTTCCCCTTCTTCCATCCCCCTTCCCCCTTCCCCCTTCTTCCCCCTTCCCCCTTCTTCCCCCTTCCCCCTTCTTCCCCCTTCCCCCTTCTTCCCCCTTCCCCCTTCTTCCCCCTTCTTCCCCCTTCTTCCCCCTTCTTCCCCCTTCTTCCCCCTTCTTCTCCCTTCTTCCCCCTTCTTTCCCCTTCCCCCTTCTTCCCCCTTCCCCCTTCTTCCCCCTTCTTCCCCCTTCTTCCCCCTTCTTCCCCCTTCTTCCCCCTTCTTCTTCCCCCTTCTTCCCCCTTCTTCTTCCCCCTTCTTCTTCCCCCTTCTTCTTCCCCCTTCTTCCCCCTTCTTCTTCCCCCTTCTTCTTCCCCCTTCTTCTTCCCCCTTCTTCTTCCCCCTTCTTCCCCCTTCTTCCCCCTTCTTCTTCCCCCTTCTTCTTCCCCCTTCTTCTTCCCCCTTCTTCTTCCCCCTTCTTCCCCCTTCCTTCTTCCCCCTTCTTCCCCTTCCTTCTTCCCCCTACTTCCCCCTTCTTCCCCCTTCGTCCCCCTTCTTCCCCCTTCTTCCCCCTTCTTCCCCCTTCTTCCCCCCTTCTTCCCCCTTCCCCCCCTTCTTCCCCTTCTTTCCCCTTCTTCCCCCTTCTTCCCCCTTCTTCCCCCTTCTTCTTCCCCCTTCTTCCCCCTTCTTCCCCCTTCTTCTTCCCCCTTCTTCCCCCTTCTTCCCCCTTCCCCCTTCCCCCTTCCCCCTTCCCCCTTCCCCCTTCCCCATTGTTCTTTCTTTCTTTCTTTCTTTCTTTCTCTCTTCTTTCTTTCTTTCTTTCTTTCTTTCTTTCTTTCTTCCTTGTTTTTTAGAATGTTAGAGAAATTTGTTAATACAATTGTTCTAGGCTTTTTTGGTTTTTTGGGGGTTTTTTTAGGGTTTTTTTGTTTTTATTGGAAAATTTATTTGTTTATATTTCAGATGTCATCCCCTTTCCCCATTTCTTCTCACTAGAACACCCTATCTCATCCACTCTCCTCCTTTTTGCATTTATACCATTTTAATTACATGAATGTATTAAAGTCAGATCTAGGCTGATGGTCTAGCAATACAATAGATGCAAATAGTCAAGGAACAAGCAAGACAATAAACACAAATAGTCAGAATAAGCAAGGCAATAAACAGAATTGTGCAATCACTCCCATGATCACTGTTTCTAAGGGCTTATCAGGATGACCAAAATATCTGAGCCAACTTCCCTGTCCTATACCAAAGTCATTTTCATGTCTGAAGCCTACTTCCTTGTTCTCGACTAAAGTTTAGATTCCTGTCTGAAATTACTTCTTTGTTCTAGCCTAATATTTACATTCCTGCCTGAAATTACTTCTTCGTTCTAGCCTAATGTCAGATTCCTGCCTGAAGTGTACTTTCTTGCCCTTGACCAATGTCATATTCCTGCCAAGTAGCCCATTTCCTTGTCCTTGGTCCATGTCAGATTCTTGCCAAGTAGCCCCCAAAGCTCCCTGCCTCACCCTCTTTTTTATTTAATTAACAAGACTGAGTCTGTCTTAGGTTGTTCAGACAAGAGTGCCTTTCTTACTATTTATGGAATATGCATTATCCAAAGCAATGTACTTCTGTCTTAGGTTGGTAAGGCTCTGAGCAGAATCTTACTCATCCTTGGCTTGCCAGCCTGCTAATTTAATAACTCTGTCTGGGAGTTTTCAGGTTCAAGCCACGTACTTTGGCTGCCAACCTATTGGTGTTGTTAAAGACAAGATTTAACACAATGGGCAGGAATAAAAGTATTCCTAGGACAAAAAGGGCTAGCATGATCAAGCTATATATGCCATTCTTGAAGCTTGACCAAAATAGAAATACTGACCTCAGGCCATGTGTAATTTTATTAGAAGTATCTACCACATCAATGCTCAGCAGAGCAGCATTATTGAAATTCATAATCTCACTATATAAAATTATAACTTCCAGAGAGGTGTTAGAATTATGCTAAATTATGCAAGTGTCTTTAAACTTTTTCCTAATTATAATGGCTACCACTGTAAATTTTAGAACTAACATGAATCCAATGGTATTTGGCATGACATTTGAGATGGCTCCTTACACTTAAATTCTAAACCTCCTTCCAATAATTTGGATAGGATAGGATATCAATCAATTCTTCCACATGCCTATCTAAATCCTCTTGTATATTTAACACATTAGTAACATTTTTTGCTAAATGATTAACAAGAGTAGCTGTCTTAACTTCTTGTGTCAAAACAATTGCAGAAGCAGTGGTGCTAGCAATTAATGTAATTAAAGCTGTTATAACAGCAATAATCAAGCCCACTACCCTCTTGTTTCTGCTTAAAGCCTAACTTACGTCTTCTAGTACTTGCAAGTTATTTTTAGAATACTAAGGTTCTGTGATACTCAGGGCACTAAAACAAGAGCTGGTTGATAGACCTCTGTAACAGACATGCCAGATTTCAAAACAGAAACAAAATTAGAAGGTGTACAATCGATGCAACTTACATTAAATACTGTAGAAGAAACAAAAGTAATTTTAACTTGACAATTAAAAGGGCCTGAACACATGTGCTAACTAATACTGTTTGAAATCTAGATCCTGCCCCAACTTTATCTCTTGCTAACATAATATCATAGAGAACTGCAGCTAACTTCCATATGTGTCTCTGAAAATGTTCAGAACCAGCCTTCCAAATGAAGACTATTTCCAATATTGGATTGATTTCTAGACCAGTCCATAATTGGTCACATTTAAGAACAATACAAAAGTCATTATAATTTCTCTTTTTGATTCTCTGTTTCATAAGGTCTAAAAACTTGAGGCAAGGCAGCTTGTCCTATCAGGGGTATAGGTAAACAATGGTGGATCAGGAACATATGTCAAGTACAGCTTCCCAGTCACCATTGTCAGGTCATTCAGCAAGATCACAGGTCAGCATCATTTTTTGTTCTGGCATCAGCATGTCTCACCCGTTGCTCTGGCAGCCACCATTCTCCTTCAGCATCCTGCAGAAAAAACACAAACATACCCTCTTCCCCATATTTAATACCTGATCGGGATCATACCATATGCCAGTAAGTGGATCCTTCACTTTCACCTATGCATAAGTATGCCTAGTTGTAGAGTGCCATAGACACTCAGCAGCAAATTCCTTGGCATCCAGATTAAAAAAAAAAAAATTAAGATAAATAATAAAAAGAGCTTAATTTAAATAAATTTGTGGTATCTCTGGCCCAGGAGAACTGAGGCCTCTGTGTAGGGTTTACCGGACAAGCTCCTTTCCCCTTGAGCTTCTGCCCCTGAGTTTGTCTGCTTTGTTCTTCCTCCAGTTTTTCTATTACAGGTATTTGCCCTCTGTTTCCCAACTTGTCTAAGATTTCTTACTACACACACACACACACACACACACACACACACACACACACTCTAAATCTAGGTTCCTTACACAATATCAGATGTGCACTGATTGTTTTCCTGAGTCTGTGAAACCCTCAACACTTTAAAGGGATTCTCTTCTCCCTAAGCAATTAATAGTGTGAATTTACTTACAGTAGCAGTTAAAATAATTTTATGTCGGGGGGGGTCACCAGACATAGAGGAATTATATTAAAAGGTTGACAACTACTATATTAAAGGCACTTTACAATGGTACAGAAGGTCTGCCACACCCTCTCGTTAATATTTATTTATTTATTTATTTATTTATTTGAGACAAAGTCTCATTATGTAACCAATGGCCTCACATTCATATTTCTCCTGCCTAGCCTCCCACTAAATAGTTATTATAATCCTGACCGGTTACATCAGGACTGATGGTGTACATAGAAGTAAAAGAAAGCAGGCCGCATCTTTGGAAGCAAACTGCCCTTTACTCGGGACAATGAGTGAGTGGTACCAGTCTCTCCTTAGGAGTTGTCACATGTGGGACTTGGGTTTTATAGGACAAAAGGTGTTCAGATAAAAGAGCTCATCAGTTAGATCCTTGCAGTTGCAAAGTGGTAGATGCCATGACAGAGGCTTTCTGGATCCTAAGAGTCCACAGGTGTGGTCAGTGACGTCAGCTCCTTTATCCAGAGCGTCTCAGTTTACCTGAGGCTTTTATATCATTAGCCCTTCATCAGCTTCCCGAGAATGGTCTATAAACCAGTGCTATTTGGTGCATTTTGTGTGTATTTATTCATTTACTTCTCACTAAAACTTTGAAGTAAATTACTAGTAATTCAAATTTACTGATGATGGAATTGAAGTGTGGAGAGATTAGCTTCGTGGGCTACAGATGCCCAGCCAAAAAGGATTAAAGAAAGGGCAGCAGTGAGGATGACTCTGCTGCCATGCTGCCCCTTGGCTGTCACACACTTGCATTTTTGCTCTGCATGACCAGCGTCCTTTGCTCCCTGCCCTGCCCGACTGTGCATTCCCAGATCCTTGCACATCCATCTACACAACCAAAAGGAATATCTATAATACCTACATGTTAACTGAAAAGAGCACTTATGTATAATACAGAAGGAAGCGTTTTAGGGACTAGATCCTGCGTTGATGCTTGGACTGAATGTTTGCATCCTTCCTGTACGTTTATATTATATAACATATATGTATATATCAAATATGTGTGTGCTTGGGTGTGTGTATGTATGTGTATACACACATATATAATATACATGTTGAAATCCCAACCCCAATGATGATGGCATTAGGTGTGGCCTTTGGAAGCATGATTGGATGATGATCAAGTTAGATTGACTGAAATAAGATCCCCCCCCCCAAAAAATGGTTCTTTCTAGAACCCACATCTACAGACACTGTGTATTTAGACTCTCTAGCTTCCAAAATAGAGAAATCAATTTTGGTTGTTTATAAGCTACCTGTGTATGGAATTTTGTAATAGGCATGAATACAAAATGAGACTGGGGTTGTTGCATGCATTAAATTAATGACAGTTACTATTATTGGTTCTGGGTTTTATTGAACAATAAAGAGAAAGAGATATCATTAAACTGGGCATAGGCTGAAGCAGATGCAGTAGGAAGAAAATGTTTTAAAGGCTCAAAGAAGGAAACACAGGCAGAGTGGAGCCAACATCAGGAGCTTCTTCTCATATCCATTCTCCTCTAAGGACTTCTCTTGAATTGCCAGCATGGAATTCTTTCCTCTTCTACTCCAGGGCCCAGACTCTTGTGAAAACAGAAGCCGTCTGTCCATTTCATGGTTCCTGGCACGTAGTTGATGCTTATGAAGTGTTTGTTAAAGAAAGGAGTGACTAATAGATAGTCCCTTAAACACAGCTGTTCAGAGTATTACAAATAGAAACAGTGACTCACTGGTTCTCACTACATTATAACATAACCTTCTTTTATCTCTGTGAGAACATGAGCTTACGTTTCACCAGCTAGAACACTCATGTTCAGTTTAACGGCTGACTGTTTGAAGTCTGCTTTTCCCCCCTTCTACTCCCACAGAGGGAACACTGAATAAAAATTAAAATGGATATTGCCTTTCACTACGCACAAGCTACATGTGGTATTGTAACCCTCTAAGCTTAGAAGTCTGGAGGTGAAGGCAGGAGGATCAGGTTCATCCTTGGTTATAAATAGGATTCAAAACCAACCTGGGGTCCATAAGTGACCCTGTCACAAAAAAGTAAACAGGAGAAAGTTATATGTACACATTTTCATATTTGCTAAGATTTGTTCAGATTTTGTTATCTCCTTTTGGTCATTTTGAAAACATCACTTTTCATAAATGCTTGTCAGATGGCCCCAAGGTGTGAGGAACAACTATCTACAGATTTGTCAAGAGTAGATGTTCCATGAATATCAAAGCTTTCTATTCTAATTTTAGGTTAAAGCTTCATCTGCCAGAGGGTTTATGTATGTCTTTAGATGTCTTTATTTTTTTTATTTTCACTGATTCTCCCACAGGCTACTTTTCATCTGAACTGGCTGCTGAGGCACTGTTGAAATCAGCACACACTGTGTGGCAAATCGAGGGCAGATGATTTATTTAAAGGGGGCTCAGAATATTACAAGTATAGGACAGTGTCACTGGACAGTATTTGTTGTTTCTGATAATATTGCTGTAGAAAGTAACTAAACCCCATGTAAACTTCCTAGTGGATGCTGAGTAACTAAGCCCGTTTACAACCCAATCTTGAGCTTTTCCTTTGCTCAAGGAAAGCAAGTTTATTTTCTGCAAGTTTCTATGTTCCTCAGACAACCATTTCCCCATTATGTATGTGCTGAAATTTAGAACTGAAATTATGAGAAAAACTTTTGATAGTTCTGTTAGAAAAACATTTCATTTTCCTGGTCACTGAGGCCACAAATTACTATCCTACAAGTCTTGTTCTACGGAATGGCTTGCCCAACATCTGGCTGAGCATCGTAAGAGAGTTGAATGCATGGATTGGATGCCATAATTTTAGCAAGGTGCTTAAGTTGTTTACAAAGTGAATTGTCAAAGGGAAACATAGGTGTGTGTGTGTGTATAATATCTGCTTATAAATGCATGCCCACATAATGCATAAGCCATGTGAGTTCATACATATGTACATACAATATGCATGCACACATGTATGTTGTTGATTATAAGGAGAATCATGTTCCATGAGTCTCATTTCCTTTATGCCACCGGAGGATCTCTTTCTGTTTCGGAGCTCCTTTTCAATGCATGTATTCAGATCTCAATAATCAGATGCCCTGTACTCCTGCCCTCTCCCCTGCTGGAATTCCTTCTGGTTCAAAGTGACACGTGGCCTCCTCCTGGGCACAACAGATCTAGTTCCAACCTTCTCTGCTGAACTTTGTACCTTGTGAGTTCTTCCTGGTGTTGAGTGCCTATCACAAGAGCAGCAGGCTATGGGGAGGAAAGAAATCATCTAGGCACGGAGCAGGGGAGGCCTTTATTATGAAAATCAGCCTTGAATCTCTGTCATAACAATTATGCCACAAAAGCCTTCCACTTTTCCATCTACATGTTGATTTTTTTCATAATATTTTCTCTCCAAAGTCTCTCTTTTGTTCATTTTAGTTTGACTCTGTGCATTATTTTTAAATTGGGTAAAAGGATGAAAATTACATAACTTGAAAAAATTCTTGTATGTCTTTATGTCTGTATAATGAAATTTTCATTTTTCAAGAAGCTGCTTGTGCACATAAAGATTGGAAAAATAGAAAATAATTAAATTGCCTGCAATGAAATTTAAGTATTTTTATTTATTTGTTGAGAATTTCATACATACGTATAATGTCTTTTTAGCCCATCCACCTCCTAACCCACCCTCCATCTCCTCCACAACCCTCTCTCTAACATCCCTCCCAACTTCCTGTTCCCTTTTTGTACAACCTGCTGAGTGCATTTACTACAGCCTATATGTGCATGAGTCTGGGCTGCCCAGTAGAGCATGAGCAGCCTATCAGGGCTCACATTCCTGAAGAAAAGTGACTCTCCATATTGTCCTGTATACCATCAACTGCCTCTGTAGACAGGGGTGTAGCTTCAGTCCATATAATTACTTTGGTTATTAAATCCTGACATTCTTGTAATATCTTAACAATTATTCCAAGTCCAGATCTTAAAATGTTTTCATTTATTTGTTAAACAGGGATTTCATATGAAGCACAGCCATATTCATTAAACTTAAATGGTTTGCTCCTGACTTTTCTCATGCATAGCTGTGTGTCATTTCCCAACTGTATTCTCAAAGAGTAATTGTTCCATAAGTTATTGATAATTGCTCTGAGAAAGGATACAAGCCAATAAGTTTTGTAGACAGTGCCTAATTCGTTCTTATAAAAAATTCTAGTATATTTCAAAATGCTTATAGTAAAAACAAATGAAATTTAATAGTAGGCACAAACTGTATTTTTGGAAGAAAAGGGTTCTTTTTAGATGCATTTACCTAAAGTTATCTAATATATTAGCTGTTTTAGAATGCACGGTTTTGGGAATATTGCCTTAGTCTAATTTTGAAAATAATTCTCAAACATCACTTTCAAAGCATGCTCTAGCACATTCTTATCCTATTTCTGGATCCTATTTCTTTTAGTGATTCTCCCTCTCTGTCTTTCAACAACATAATTTTTATGTCTCTTTATGTAATTCTGAAGGAAAAAAAAAAAACCCTCTTGCAAGTGAAAGCTGAACATACATAGTCAGTTTCCCTAGCTGTCTACAACATCCAACTGAGTGGTTGGGTTTAAAACTGAAAACTCACTTTTTAGAGAAAACAGAGTGCTCCCACTTAATTCACACCAGAGTTCTCGACCAAATCATCTGTAAGGGAGTCAGTGACAACAGCTCATCAGAGCTGGTCACTTTCCAGTATGACCCTGTAGTAGAATCAGCATCCTGCTTAGTGTCCCACTGTCTGGGCTGCCTTTCCTCTAAAGAGCATATTGATTATTTTTTAATGAAAGCAACAGCTTGCTCAGAGATCTGCATACTATTTTGACCTAGGTAATTCTAAGTGGTTTGATGGGTGTTACCACGTGCTTGATACAGCATCACTTCCCCAGCGCTCCCCCTTACGTCTGTGTTAGCACATGCTCCCCAATGCTCCCCTCTTGTACACCTGTGATACTGCTTGCTCTGGTTTTCTGGCTCTTCCCTGACGTTGTTTCATCCTCCCATCAGCCTTTCCTGTCCTCATTTTTTATCATAAGTGCTCTTCAGAAACCCTCTTTTATTGTGCTTAATCTTCCTTGGATAGTCTCATACATAACTGTTTAAAATTAACAATCCCCAATCTAATTGCCTTCTAACTACTGAGCCTTTTTACGTGTGTGTGTGTGTGTGTGTGTGTGTGTGTGCACCTGTGTGTGTGTGTGTGTGTGTGTGTGTGTGTGTGTGTGTGTCCTTCATCCTGGAAACATCTCACTGAACCTGGGTTAGTTAGGTTGGCAACAAGCCCTAGTGGCGCTCTGTCTGCGGGGTGGGGTGTGGGTGGGGTGTGGGGTGGCGTGTGGGTGGGGTTACAGGTGTAGATGACTATACCATTTATCACATCCAGTGCCAGCTCCTATCATGTTTCTCATGAATTATAGCAATCGCTACATATTAGCGAATCTGAGTAGTCTTTGTCTAAAGCGCTACTGTTCATTATAGTAGCCAATGCCAGTCACACAGCTGCCCATAACTGGAGATGTGGAGGCTTTGTTTTGTGTGTATGTGTAGGCCATGAACCGATGTATAACTGAATAGCAAATAATTTTCAGGGAGACTATAAAATATCTCACAAATAATATTTGAAATTAGTTACATGTTAAAATAACATTTTAGATAGATCAAAATAAATAAATAAATGCATTCTTAGAAATAACTTCATATTTCTTGTGACTTTTACAATGAAGAGACAAAAATTAAATTCACACATGAAAATTATTTTTACTGCTGTCAGCTCTGCTCTAATGTATTTGCACATAAAAAATGTCTGAACAGTTCCTTTGAAATATCGGATTTTATCCTGACTAGCTTTCTCTGTCAGTGGGCATTCTAAGTGCTTCATGGAGTCCAGGGTACAGTAGGTCCTGTTGCCCGCCATGCTGCCCATAATATTGGTCTGCCTCTCTCCTCCTTCCCTAGCTCAGTCATCTGCTTTTATTCCTTGGCTTGCTGTTCCCCACATCCTCCCTGAGTGACCACAGTTAGTTCCTTATTAATACTGAGTTCCAGGGAGACCAGCACGCTGCTTACCTACTAACTTGGTTCTTTTCATCAGGTTTTGGCTTCACATTGGATAACTCTCCTCTCTCTGTAGAATGAAGTCTAAGTTGATTGTGTTTCTAGATGCAATGTTGTTGCTTAATCAGTTTCCATGCCCAGTATCCTCCTTCCACTTCTGCTAATATATGTTCTTACTGTGTTGGGAAATCAACTGGAAAAGATACAAAAACAGAAATAAAGAAGATAATGTGAAAGAATATGTTAGGTTTCGTAGTCTATGATGTCATTGCAGGGGAGTTGAAGGAGGGAGAACAATAGTCTAAGATCAACATTAGCTACAGTTTGGGGCCAGCCTGGGCTATATGAGATGATAACCCCCTTTCTCTCTCACACCCACACAAGTAACTTAAAAGATTATTTTATTAAACATGACTTCAAATATTTCATAACATTGCAGTGTTTGTTTAATGCTTTGAATTCTACTTGCCATACATCCATTCCTGCCTGATTGTCTTTTTCATTGCTTTGAGTGGGTATTTTGTTTTGCTTTGCTTTTCGATTTTTAAGTGCACTTTCACTTTGGAGACCAGGCTGGCCTAAAATCCACTATGTAGCTTAGCCTGTCCTAAAAGTCACAGCAATCCTCCTGCCTTACGATAATGTGATTATAGGCATGTACTAACACAACCAGTTAAATTGTTTTAATAACCAAATGATAAACTCATCAAGAAAGAGTTTAAATCTTTGTGTTAGCCCAGTATCTGTGCACAAATACATTTCTCTTTAATCTTACTATTTTGCCTAGAGAAATTATTTTGTTTGGGGTTTTTTTCTTGCTAATTTAAAAGGAAGCACAGCTAGCTGATCAATAGCTTAGCTAGACATTTCATCATGAGACAACATTTTTCAGAATGAATGTTTCTATCATGGCTAATAAAAAACAGAATTTATAGCTCATCAATAAATAACTAACCTTTCAGCAATGTTTATTGTTCTAGTTCATTAAAGTGTTATATCTTTCAGACAGTATTTTTAAAGACCATAAAATTAATAGTGTATTTTAAAAGTTTTATTGGCATGTATTTCTCAAGTCTGTTTTAGCTACACTGTTTAATTGTGCTGTCTCACATAGGTTGGGAAGCTTAATTTTCATGTACTTTCTATTTGAACAGAAAATGATTTTCCTCCAGGGCTAGCTTCCATGATCTACTGTGTGTTTTTATCACACTTGCATTTTCATGTGCTCAGATCTTGGGAATCTGTCAGAGTTAATCTTGATCTGCTGTTTCTTTGTGTCTTAAAATTAGTAACCAAGCCCCCAGCCTGGTGGAATATGTAAAACAGAAATTCTGTATATTTGTTGCCAGAGAGAAATTTCAAATCTTTCACTAACCAAAATATGCATAGCAAAAAAACCATTATGAAGAACACTAGAGACTCTCTCCATTGCATAGACTGTTGCTGCAACCACTCCATGCATGTCCCTAAACACAGAACACTTCACACCTTACACACTGTGCCTAATATAAATGGACTCCTCACTGTACAAGTTCCCTTGCTTTTTGGGAAACTTAACCTGCTCCTGCTAAATTTATTTTAAATACACCTGTGAAGCAAAGGTCCTGCTTCCATTTTCATCTCTCTGTGCAGTAGCTTTTCTCCAACAGATGGAGGACCTCTTGCAACCTTTACCCACAACCCAGGCTTAGAGGCACATCACTGGACATACTTAGCAATATACATGGAAGTTCTGCTTGGCTTCAAGGGTGGACATCTTTAACCTACTCCAGCCAGAGTGATTCTGGGAAGTGTTAGATCTCCTTCTGACATGCTCACAGTATGCTTTCCTCCTTGACCTCAAAGACCTTCATCAGCCCTGAAGATCACCATAAATTATATTCCTTTGACCATCTGTTCCCTAACTCTTCCAATACCATTCAATAATGACTCCACATCCACTCTTCCTTTTCATCTTTACACATTCATATGACCACCTTTGCAGGCATAGATCTTTAAGACTTTTCTGAGGTGTCACCATTTTAGAGAATTTTCTATTACCTAGAATAGGACCTCATGGATTCCCTGCATTGTGGATCAAGCTGAAAAACATCATAAAATGTAGATGTGAATTAAAGGGGACACATGAAGCTGGAGGCCACTAACCTAAACTTTACATTTACTTGAGAAGCACTCAGTAGGCAAGTCCTGGGCAGAGGTTTAAGCCACAAATCTTTGGCTTATGTCTTACCTGAATTATCCCCCAGATTGTTCCTGCAGGTTGCTTTCCAGATCTCTGAACTTGAGCAGAAGTCCAAGACTTTACAGGCTTGGGTAGGACTAGGGCAGGCAATCATTTTCCTAGCTCATTTGCATTGCATGGGCTTCAGGACCTCAATGGAGCAGCTTCCCAGCTCCGGGGTTATTCTAGCTCCTGGAGCACTTGCAGTGTCATACATGAGGACTACTCTGTCACAAGTTACTGGAGCAGGAATAAAGAAATGGAAGGAAGGAAGGTAAGAAGGAAGGAAGGAAGGAAGGAAGGAAGGAAGGAAGGAAGGAAGGAAGGAAGGAAGGAAGGAAGGAAAAAGGAAGGAAGGAAGGAAGGAAGGAAGGAAGGAAGGAAGGAAGGAAGGAAGGAAAAAGGAAGAAGGAAAGAAAGAAGAAAAAAAGGACAAAGGCAATAATTTATGGGTTAGCTACAGCCTGTGCCCGGCTCTAGCTGGACTTAACCTCTGTCTGACATCCCTTCCATCCTTCCTAAAGTCCCATTTATGACTATCCTCAGACCTGCTTTTCTGCTGGTAGATCTGGTGGCAGGACTCAGACACCACTCCTGAGGCGTCTGAGCCTATGGCTGTCTTGCTCCTAGTCACTGCTCTGATCCTACTTTGCATGTACCAGGAGATATGCAGTGAATGCCCAGTGTTTCCGGAGTTCTCCTGCCTGCCCCTCTGTGGAACAGTAGCTCTCTCCCTCTGGATGATCCCATTTGTGTAGATCTTTGCATTGTAATCCCACCATATGAGAGAAGATGCAAGGTATCCAGGCAAAGCTTAGCTACCATAATGTTCTTAACTCAGTGCTTTGGCTATTCGAATATTTTTATCCTGATAACGTGGTTTTGCCTCCATAGTACATTTAGAGATATTTCAAAGTACCTTTAGATGCTGTGTGTTGGAGTGTTTGAGAGGGCTTGCTTCTACTAATTAGGCATGCTACTAATTTTTTTCTACAATGCACAGGGCATTCATGATCATAAATAACAGTAGAATCAAAATGAACAACATGTCCTAGCAGAAGTGATTCAGCTAGGGTGGAGGTGGGCTGCTAATCTCATTGAACATAGAGTTTGGAGCACAGGCAAGTGGGTCCTGGTACTAGCAAATTTTACTCTTAGCTCTCTGATCCATGCACTTTAGCCATTGGAAACTTATCACCAAGTAGCACTAGTGAGTCGGTAGTTAAACTGAATTCTGAAAATGATATTCTATAATTATCCAGTCAACAGACAGAATGGCTGGATATTTTTCACAAACGTTAAGACTATACATAAAGGTATATCATGGCTACCATAACACTTTTAAAAATCGCTGTAACCAAATGCCTGACAAGAATAAGCTTGAGGTTGGAAGGCTTTATCTTGGCTCATAGCTTGAGCACGGAGTTAGTCATAGTAGAGACATCATGATGGTGGCATCATGAGGCAGCTGACTATAAAGTATCTGCAGCTAGGAGGAAGACGGGTGAATGTTGAGTCACGTCTCATTTTCTTCTTTGCATTGAGGATCCAACCCATGGGTGATTGATTCCACACACTTCAGAATGACTCTTCTTCTTTAATTTAGCACAACCTAGAAGCGCCTTCACAGGCATGCCCAGAGGTTTGTGTTCCAGGTGATTCTAGAGTCTACCAAAGTGACCATTAGTATTAATCACCCCAAGCACACAAAACACAAATGAATGGAAAGGCTCTAGAAGAAACAGAATCATTTGCTCCATATACCATATATTGAGAACTTAGGGAGCGTGACTTTTTCTTCATTGCTAGTACCCACACAAGGACCGGATATGTAAGCTCATACTGGTCACCTAAAATGTATCTGTTAAATAGTGTTAAAAACAAAGAGCAAACAATGAGTGAATGTAATTTTGTATGAAATGTGTTCAGAACATTGGCTAATTTAGTAGCTGCCAGTTTCTTTCTGGATGATGACACTAATAAGGATCTCGTCTAAGCATTCCCAGCATTCCTGATGTCTGCCTTCTCTCAGTTTGATTTTCCATGATCCAGCCTAGAACAAACACTGTGTGCCTTCAGAATCCATATTCCTCTTTACACCTGAAAGATAATTTATCTGATGTTACATTCATGCAGTCATTGCATTAACTCTTTAATGCTCGTCATTTATGTGGCTGAAGATAAAGTATAGAAAGAAGAATAAATATTAAGATACTCACATAAGTAAAAACACTCGTTGATGCCATGGGTTTGAGCACCGGGATCCACATGGGGGAAGCAGAGAAACAACCATGCATGCCACCGACTGCTACATCCACACCAAAGTATGCATACAACACGCTCTGTGTGAGTGTGCATGCACACACATACACACATAGAAATATACACACATGTGCACACACACACACACACTCACACAAATTATTTGACAGATTCCTGTTCTATCACCTAGATAAAATTAAATGCTTGCTCCTTGTATGGGTGCTGACAAGATGCAAAAAGACCCCATCTTTTTTTTCTTAACACCACAGCATTTCCACTTTTTGCACACATTTCCTTCCCCCAGCCTTCATCTTTCAGCCTTCTTCATACCCAGTTACTTGATGCTTAGCTGCCTGACACTGCTTCATCCTTTTATCTTCTATAGTCAGCCCACAATTACAGTCAGGGACAGCACTAATTGTGTCTGTGCTGGAAGTCAGCAAGCAGGATACATGTGATTGATACTCAGGAGTCATCTTTTGTTGAGTTCCTTTTGTTTTCCTTCCTCCTACATCAGCCCTTAATGCGCGCAAACACACACACACACACACACACACACACACACACACACACACACACACACACTACTGCTCGGTTTTTGCTTCTCGTTTGCATGCTTTTACTTTGAATTATCTCTGATGGAATATTGTTTTGTCTGCTTATTTCCTAGATGGGAAGTGATGGAATTTTACGCCTCAGTACTTCAGCTCTAAATAATGAATTCTTTGCATATGCAGCACAAGGGTGGAAACAGCGACTGGCAGAAGGTAAATTTCAGTTTCCTGTTATTATGTGACATGCTAGAGTATGTGCAGTGTGTTAGAACACAGGTTCTACATTTGAGTGTACAGACTCTGCGAGAGCACCTGGACACTGCTACAATACACAAGTTTTACTACATACAGCACACTAGGCTGAGTCTGTATGCTCTGCTAAAGACCATGTATGATGTTAGATCCACCCATACTGCTACAATACATGTCCTATGTTAGTATACACATGCTGTGCGGGAACACAACACACACACACACACTCAGATACAGTGCATGCACTATTGTCTTACTAGTTAGGGTCTTACTGCTGTGAGACATCATAACCTAAACAACTCTCATCGGGGGCGGAGACTTAATTGAGACTGGCTTACAGTTTCAAAGGTTTAGTTCATTATCATCATGGTGGGAAGCTTGGCAACATGCAGGCAGACACGGTGCTGGAGAAAGAGTTGAGAGTTCTACATCTTGATCTGAAGGCAGGCAGAAGGAGACCGGCTTCAAGCAGGCAGCCAAGAGGAGGCTCTCTTTCATAGGAACTCAAAGCCCATTGCTACAATGATGCACTTCCTTGAAAAAGGCCACACCTACTCCAACAAGGCCACACCTCCTAATAGTGTCACTTCCCATGGGCCAAGCAGAGTAAAGCCACCACAACTATGTTAGAGCATATATACATTAGAATTCATGTACTGTGCTAGAGCAGACATACTATGTTAGAATGTATATACTATGCCACAGGCCATATGGCAGTGGTGCACTTTGTTAGAGAACACACACACTGCTAGAGTTTACACATGGCTAGAGCACACACACTCTGTGGGGCACACAGCACTGTAACACACTCATACACTGTAGAGCACAGACACTGTAGAACACTGTAGTGTATGTACACACTGTAGAATGTTCACACTGTGGAGTGCACCTTCACATGCTGTACTGAGCTTTATATATTTCTCTGATTTCCAGGTCTTCCCCACTCCCTCCTGAGACACATTTTCACTTAGTACAACTCCCCCCTCCTGTTTTTTTTCTTTTTTTTTTTTTTTTTTTTTTTTTTTTTTTTTTTTTTTTTTGGTTTTCAAGGCAGGGTTTCTCTGTGTAGCCCCTTGTTTTTTTTCTTTTTTCTTTTGAGAGTATTGTTTTTTTAATTCCCTCCTTTTCTAAAGCAATAAACTTATTCTTTGATGATGAAGAGCGTTTTTAATACTGTACATTTTTGTGATATACCATAGACTTTACATATACATTTTCATATATAATATATTTCCTTGAAATTACAACATAGTTTCAACCATTGTGTTTTTCCATGCTCTGGATTCTAAGGAAACTTGGACCCCCTTTTGCCCAAAGCCCCTGTCATCATTTCCTTCCTTTGAACTCAACCCAGAGTTTTAGATAGATTAAGCACCCCAGTGCAGCACATGACTTCCCTCACTGAGTTGCTGGCCCTGGTTGCAAACCCAAGCTTCTCCTCCAGTGAATCCGACCAGCTCATGCCTTCTCAGTCCCCACAGGTTACCTCCTTTCCTCACACGGCCATTTATTCTTATTGTATTTGCACTTTTGCTTTAACCCTATTTTATATTGGACGACATGCCTTAGAGGTCGTAGTATATCAGATTATTCCCTAAGCCTGTAGTCTCACAGTCTTCCCATGGCTTTTTTATAGTAAATAATGACATTTTTAACATAACATTTTCTTTCCAACAGTACATTTTCTCCAAGCAGTCTTGTTTACCACCCAGGTCTATGCTACCATATATAACCTTCTGGTTCTGACTTATCCCTTCCCTCCACCCTTGGTCTTTTTGCAGCATTGATAAATATCACTAGCTTGTTCTACACACTCTAAATTCCAAATTTAGAGTGTGTACTAAACCCGGGATTTCCCCTTTGCTTTTATTTTCTTCCTTCTGCTTTTTTTTTACCCTACCCTCACCCTTGGGGACTCTAAAACTTGGACAGTACCTGTGACTCTACTTTTAATTTAATACCTGTTAGCATCCCCACTGTTACTGACCCACTTGTAACCTGCATCTTTCTCTCCATGCTGTTTGGCAGTCTTCAGGCAGGAGAACTTTGGTTTCTCCACCACTTTGTCGCCTATCTTTCCAGCCTATTTACCTGTCTGTGCTCTTCCTTCATGGCAGGCCATGAGGTACTCCTATGTCCTGAAGAAAATGCTAATCTCTCTTTAGAGTGTGCATTGGGTAACTGGCTTTAGCCTTCCTTTCTTACTTAATTTCATCCTATATTCTGCTAAGAATTGACCACTCAAAAGGACATAAATATGCATATTCATGTCTCTCTGCCTTGTGATTTAATCACTTACAGAAGCCTGATCATCCTTTAAAAGCTAACTCAAGAGTCAACTCCTAAGTGAAATCCTCTTTAATTGACTTAGGGAAAATTAAGTGCTGTCCTGTCTCTACTTTCAATGCATATATTATTCTTATGGCCTGTACAGGGCTTCTGACAATATTTCATAGCCCATTATGCACCTTCTGCTTCCATCAGGATGATTTCCTCCAGAACAGTAGATGTACAGTTTCATTTCCAGCCCACAGTATGTAATACATATGCCAAATGTTTTAGAGTTGGTCTAACATGAAATGAGCATTTGAGCGATGTTCATAAAAGGGGCAATATTACAAATGTGATCATTACGCTTCTTACTTTTAACATCCAGTGAAGTTTACTCATCTGAATGGCATGTGGTCTTTCCAAATTGACAGAAGACATGAACATTTTAATTCAATTTATTGCCAATTTCTTTCTAGGAGAGTTTACCCCAGAAATGCAATTACGAATAAGGCAAGAAATTGAGAAGGAAAAGAAAACAGAACCTTGGAAAGAAAAATTCTTTGAGAGGTTTTATGGAGAGAGGTAAGTACTAGAGATTTTCTCTTATTTCTCTTAGAAGGAAATGAAAATGTAATTCTCTGCTTCCCATGGCACCCTCATATGCTGTAAAACTTAATAAACCTGTGAGAAAAGGCAATGGTCCCCCAGTGAACGAAATTGAAAGTAAAATTATAGTGGCATATCAGCACTTAAATTTTTAAAATGTACTTTCAAGGTTTATAACATGTGCATGAATAATCATCTTAGGTCTAAAATTACACGTGAAGTCTTGAAGAAGTCAATTGTGGTTTTCTTAAGTGGATTTTGATAAAAATTCCCTTAGTTTTTAATCTAAGTATTTTCATTAATAAATATTCTGAAGACACGTAACTGAGGCACATTTAATTTGCATTCTTATCCCCTGCAAATAGTGAGTTGAGGTGTCCATTCTAGTGTATGCTTAGTTATCATGTTGGAGAGAGCCTAAGATATCATCTTCCATTCTATGTGTACAGTGCAATTTGACTTAATGTTTTTAATGAGCATGCACATGGGTTTATTTTTTTCAATTTAGCATATATATGTGTGTGATATATGTGTTCATTCTGACACAGCACCTGTGTAGAGGTCAGAGAACAACTACTGGGAGTCATCGAGGGTCTCTGCCATTGTTCTGTATACTCCAGGCTAGCTGGTCTTGCAGCCTTCACCTGAGTCTCCTGTGTTTACCTCCCATCTCACTGTAGGAGGGTTGGGATTACAGGTTCTGCCCCCATTCTTTCCAGCTTTTTGCTTGGGTTCTGAAGGTCAGTCTTTGGTTATCATGCCTATATGGTTAGGGCTTTTACCTGATGAGCCTTCTCTCTGACTGTGCTTTTAAAAAGTACACAATAGCAACCACATGTATATATGGTAGGAACTGGACCTGAAAGCAGTTTTCCCTCTGCATCCTGTTTAGCAGACGGACATTGTTTGGGAAGAATCTCTGTCTCAGACAACCAGATTTCTAGAAATGGAGATTCAGAAGTTATTAAGTTATAGCTCCAGGTCTTTGTAGAGCAAATTGTGCTGACTAATGTTTTTATAAAAGGTACAGAGATGGTTTCAGGTAACATCTTCTATTTCATTCAGTTTCTGCTCATAAACATCTCCTGTCAGTGGTTAAATAACCCCCAGGAATCTCACGTGAACTTTTCTGCAAACGGAAGGAATCTGTCTTAAAGGGGGTGTCTGTAAATGTGCAGAGGGGGATGGTCTAGTCCACAAGTGCTTCCCAAGCACATGTGACGCTCGGTAAAGCCCCAGAACGAATGTAAATGGCATTTGCAATGGCACACTTATAATCTCAGCACTGGGAAGGTGGGGCTGCTGGTCGGCTGGCCTTACCTGTTTGATAAGCTCAAAGGTCAGTGAAAAAAAACAGTATCAAAACCCAAGTTGTGTGCATACACAGCCTACAAGCACACTGGCAGCGAAACCAGGGAGTCAGACAGATGGCTCAGCAATTAAGAGCACTTTCTATGTAACTATGAAAATCCTGATACCCACATGGCAAACTGCACATTTTGAAGACACCTATAACTCAAGTTCGAAGGGATTAGATGTCTTTTTTTTTTGTTTTGGCTTTTATACATGTATGTATATACATGTTGCACTCATGTACACATATGTAAATGAATAAATAAATAAATAAATAAATAAATAAATAATAAAGCCAATGTGACTAATGTCTGAGGAATAACACTGGAGGGTGACCTTTACTCTTTGCATGCATACACACTCATGTGCACACATGTAGCTGCACACATGTGAAAACATACCCATGCATATACACATTCACTCTTTACTTACTCAAAGAAGCTTCTCATTCAGCATGGGCCGGCCTTTGTGAATTGCCGTCATTCATAGTACTTCTAAACAGTGAGTTCTTTCTTTGATTTCTTTAGCAGGGTTCTTAGATGCACATGCACATATGCAAAACTAAGTAGAGATAAATTAATATAACTTATTTAAGCGTATACACAGATTTCAACACCTGCTTGAAATGTATTGATGGAGCAACTCTAGGAGCTGAGCTCAGAAAATCACATTGTTCGAAGCTTTCTAGGTTATCCTGAAGCTTGGAAGCATGAAAAGTGTGGATAAGTCTGAAGCCCACCCACAGATGCATCCACATGGATGTTATTATAAAAGTTAGATAGGTAGCAGGAAACGTGGAGCTAAATATTATGGTCAGTATAATAATGTTCAATAAGTTGTTCAAAATCTTAATTCCACAAATGATTCTCATAAAAATAGGCATGCTCCAACATTTTACAAGAACATATGCTCCACTATGTTCACAGCAGCCCTATTTATAATAGCCAGAAGCTGGAAAGAACCCAGATGTCCTTCAACAGAGGAATGGATACAAAAAATGTGGTACATTTACACAATGGAATATTACTCAGCTATTAAAAATAATGAATTCGAGAAATTCTTAGGTAAATGGATGGAACTAGAAAATATCATCCTAAGTGAGGTAACCCAATCACAAAAGACCACACGTGGTATTTACTTACTGATAAGTGGATATTAGCCCAAAAGCTTGAAACAGCCAAGATTCAACTAACAGACCACATGAAGCTCATGAAGAAGGAAGAACAAGTGTGGATGCCTAAGTCTTACTTAGGAGTAACAAAATACCCAAGGGAGCAAATATGGAGACAAAGTGTGGGACAGAAACTGAAGGAGGGGTCGTCTGGAGACCATTCCACCTGGGTATCCATCCCATGTGCACTTACCAAAGATAGATGCTGATATGGATGTCAGGAAGTGCATGCTGACAGGAACCTGATATGGCTGTCTCCTTAGAGGTCTCCCAGAGTCTGACATATTCAGAGGCAGATGCTCACAGCTAACCATTGATCTGATCAAGGGTTCCCAATGGAGAAGTTAGAGAGAAGACTGAAGGAGCTGAAAGGGTTGGTGGCCCATGAGGAGAGCAACAATACCAACCAACCAGAGCTCCTCAGGGTCTAAACCACCAACCTAGGAGCACATAGGGAGGGACCCATGACTCTAGCTGTATATGTAGGGGAGGATAGTCTTGTCGGGCATAGGTGGGAGAGAAGATCTTTGGTCCCATGAAGGCTGAACACTGAGTGGGGGGGAATTCGAGGGTGGGGAGGTGGGAGTGGGGGGTAGATGAAGGCACACCCTCATAGAAGCAGGAGGAGGAGGGATGGGATAAACGGTTCCTGGGTGGTGGGGGGAATGGGGTAAGGGGATAAAATTTGAAATGTAAATATAATATCCAATAAAAAAAGGAAAAAACAAAACAAAAAAGTTTGCAGGAATCTGTAAACTAGTTGGTGTGCAGTCGCTGTGGAGGCTGAAGGGAAGATCTGGTGCCTTCCGAGACTGCCTTTATTGAGGATGCTAGCCAGAGCTGGGGATGGCCAACAGCAACTAAACAGCTTTAGTGCCCACACTAGCAGCCTGTTACCTCTTAGTGGGCATGGGCTAGCATTTCGTTCCTCTCTGAGTAATGAGAGGACACCTCACAACCTCTGCCCCATTGCCTAGATTCAATGTAACATCAGGAGGGTCAGCCTCTCTTCCAAATGGAAGGCTTGGGAAGAAACTGGTCTGGCCTCATTCTTTGCACAAGAGGAAGTAGGTCTCAGGTAACACTGGCCACAGCATTTAGGTCATCAGAGCCCTGGTGTGTGTCTAAGCTCTTCCTCAACACCCATAACTGTCAGCGGGTCTGGTTCAGGTGCCCCCAGGCAAAACAGATACTTCAGAGCATGAGGATACAACCTGAATGCTAGCCTGTTGGGAACACCCACTGCAGTTGACTATAAAAAGGAATGGGTTTTCTGCTGGAAAACGAAAGGCCTGGAACAGATGCACGGCCTCTGTGTGACATGGTGCTATTGTCTTGTAGGTATTTCCTCTTTCTGTCAAAAGAAATGAGGCGGAGGCTGAAGAAATGCTCAGTGATTGAGAGAGCTGACTGTTCTTCCAGAGATCCTGAGTTCATTTTCCAGCATCCGTATAACTACCCCCAAACATCTATAACTGTAGTCCCGTGAGATCTGATGCCTTCTGGTGTGCTTGACCAAACACATACACACAAAATAAATAAACCATTAAAAAAAGAAATTTGGCAATTCCACCCAATTAATGGATGGTAAAGTAGAGACTTGGGAGTAGTAGGTAGCTTGTCTAAGGTGGGCTTAGTAGGTGCTGGCTGCACTATTCAACTGCAGATTAGCCCTCAGGACTTAGATGTTCCTGCCTAACACTCTCTTAGATTACCCCTTGGCCAAAAGAGCCAAGCCACATCCATAGAATCTGTAAGGACCTCCAATTTAGGTTGGAATGTATCTGGACACTTTCGAGAAAGTAAGTGTCAAATAAGTAAATACTTTTGAAGATAGATATAGGAGACTTGATCTTATTTTACATGTATGAGTATTCTTGTGTGTGTGTGTGTGCATGTGTATGTGCATCATGTGTGTGCAGGGCCTGCAAAGGTCAGAAGGGCACATCAGATGCTCTGGAACTGGAGTTCCAGACAGTTGTAAGCACCATGCCTGTGCCTATGCAACAGCAAGTAGTCTATTATGTAAGCCACCCCTCCACCTGACTCCTGAGGTTTCTAACCCCCTTAGAAGAATAAAATGTTCTTGAGCCACCAGACAGTAGCTATTTTTATAAAATTATTCTATAATAAGCTATTGCATCTAGTTCTCTGATCTATATTGTCCAGAAAAGAAGGCATTGTATTCTATTATTTTAAACAAAGTACTTATTTTTTAAAAATTTTATTTAGGGCTGGAGGGGCGACTCAGCAGTTAAGAGCACTGACTGTTCTTCCAGAGGTTCTGAGTTCAGTTCCTAGCAACCATTTGGTGGCTCAAAACCATAATGGGATCTGATGCCCTCTTCTGGTGTTTCTGAAAACAGCGACAGTGTACTCATATAAATAAATCTTAAAAAATAATAAAAATACACATGCATGCACATTTTATCCACGAAGTTTGGATACTCCCAGATTCCCAAGCACACTTGATAGAGAGGCATTGTCACGGATGACTTCTACCATACCACAAGTAACAACTTTCCACAATCTTTATCACATTCTGACATACAAGATCATACCCTAGAGGCTTTTCTTGCTGTAGTCTGGCGAGTCTCAACTTGTGGGTCCTAACTCCTTTGGTGGTCAAATGACTGTCTTACCGTTGAATAGCAGATATCCTGTGCATCAAATATTTACATTATGATTCATAACACTAGGGAAATTACAATTATGAAGTAGCAATGAAAATGATTTTATGCCTGGGGATCACCACAACATGAGAAAGTGTATTACAGGGTCATAGTCTCAGGAAGGCTGAGAACCAGTGATGTAGACTGTTTCTAGGTTGTTTTTATTCTTTTTTTTTTTTAACTTTATGACATCACGTAACTGGTCCTTTGATCTTTACTATCTTATCAATTCATACTGGAGAGTTGGCAAACAGCAGTAGCAGCTTCTGTTTTGCTATTCCTGCATTACCTGGACTCCCCACTGTTGAGGAGATCTGCCACAGCACCAGACTCCTCTCAGTTGACTAACACCATTTGTCTTTTCATTGCTCTAAGGTTTCCTAGGAATATTGCTATCCAAACCTTTTCATTGACTGCACCCTAGTTTGGCTTCCTTTACAATACGTTTCTCTACCATCTGCTGCTGATGCTGCAACTTAATATGAAGAAAACAGTGACTCACTGCATATTTCACTGTATCGACTTAGCCTTGCTTGGGTACTCAACATTACTATAGATAATCTTGCAATTTTTCTCTGCTATCCTATGTGGAAGATCTTCATAGTAGGCATGCACACACATTTGATTGACACAAGTGTTATCTGGTAGAATAACTTTAATAACTCAAAATTGTTTTATTATCTTCATATTTAATTAGACAATTAGATGGTAAGATAAAGATTGAATAGCATTTCTTAGATTGTTTCTAAGATACCCAATCTTTGAACATCATTTCAATTTTGAAATCTGATATAGTTCTCTAAACTCCCATTTATTTAATTATTTTCGTTGTATGCTTTAACGTCTCCATAAATTTTATATTACAAAGACATATTTTTGCCTTCTGACTTAAAAAAAACACTTATGTTTGTATTTATTCTTTCATTATTCTAGCTATATTCTCTGATTCATTATTATTTGTAACATTTAAATTCCCTTTACTAATACTTGCTAAGATTCATAACTCCTTACTTATAAAACAAAAATTGCCTTTCTTAATTAGCTATAGCATCTTTTAGGTATAATGGTAGCACTGAGGCTATATCAGGAACTACATAAGATAAATTAATCATGTGGCTTAATAGTTGTATGATTAAATTGATACATTTACCTTTATTGGATACTGAACTTGTAAGAGATCCAATCCAAGCCTTTTATTTCATGGCTGTACAATGATGTCTCTACTTCTTCCTCAGATTGGGCCTGTCCAGAGAAGAATCTATGAAGCTTACTTCTGAACCAAACCATGAAGGAGCTGAAGGATGTTCCTCACACGAGGACTCTGGCATTCCTGGTACTTCTACACAGACTGCTTTAGAAGAACAGCAACCAAAAATCATGGGAAGTTCAGCTTCCCTGGAGCCTGACCTCAGCACTACCGTTAGCCCTATGTTAGAGGTTCCAGTAAAGGATGTAATGACAGAATCAGAAACAGAAGACATCTTTATCCCGGAGGAATCTGTGATTCAGGAGGAAGTGGCAGAGGAGGTAGAGACGAGTATCTATGAATGCCAAGATGAAAATCTTAAGACAATTCCCGAGTTTTCTGAGGAGTCTGAAAGTCCTGCCACCTCTTGTGAAGAACCCCAAGTAGCAGCCCCAGAAAATAGCTTGGAGTCCTGTGTTGTAATGAATGATATTTTAGACACTTTACCTCACATCGAAGTGAAGATAGATGAGAAATTGGAATGTCCCCAGGAAGAAATGTCAGTTGTCATTGACCAACTAGAAATCTGTGACTCTCTTGTTCCTTGCCCTTCATCTGTCACCCATGTCCTTGATGAAGAACAGAAGGGACAAGAAACCACCATAGAGACCAGTGCTATGGCCCTGAGAGCAGGGCCATCTTCTCTGGAAAGCCAGCTTCCAAATGAGGGAATTGCTGTAGATATGGAGCTACAGAGTGATCCTGAGGAGCAGCTCTCAGAAAACGTTTGCATCTCTGAGACTTCCTTCTCCTCTGAGAGCCCAGAGGGAGCATGTGCCAGCCTTCCATCCCCAGGCGGGGAAACACAGTCCACATCTGAAGAGTCATGCACTCCAGCCTCTCTGGAAACAACATTCTGTTCCGAGGTGTCCAGCACTGAGAATACAGATAGGTCCAACCAGAGGAACTCTGCCTGTGAGAGCCTTCCTGTGTCTCTGGTGTCAGCAGTATCCCCACTAGCCACCTCCCCCGAAATCTCAGAAGCATCGCTTATGTCCAACCTGCCTCTGACGTCTGAGGCCTCACCAGTATCCAACTTACCTCTAACATCTGAAGCATCTCCAATGTCTGATTTACCACTGACGTCAGAAACTTCCTCAGTGTCTTCCATGCCTCTCACCTCTGAGACGCCTTTTGTATCCAGTTTGCCAATTCCTGCAGAGACTTCTCCAATTTCTAATTCTTCCATGAATGAAAGAATGGTGCATCAACAGAGAAAGTCACCTTCAGGATCTGAAGAAGCTATCTCTCCACAGAAGGAGGAACCTTCCATCCCCACCAAGCCCCTGGGAGAGAGCCTTGTCTCTCACCCAAAGCCTTTGTCTGCCATTCCAGAACCCATCAACATGAGTTCTTCCATGGTGTCTGAAGCACTTCCACCTGAAGAACCTCACAGTCAGACTCTAAGTCAGGAGGCTTGTAACTCTCATGTTGAAATGGAGAAGCTCTATGCCACTTCCATCCCAGAACTTCCTTCTACGGAAATGACAAAAGTTAAAAACCATAGTGTTCTGCAAAGAACTGAAAAGAAAGGGGTGTCTCCACCATTGGAAGTTCCTGTCTTTTCTGAGGAAACAGAGACCAAGGGAAATGAGCTTCCTCCGGCTAAACTTCAGGACAAGCAATATGTGCCATCAGTAGATAAGGCTACATTTTTAGAAGGCTCAAGAACCAAAATACATAAGCAGACCAGTACACTGAATCGATTGGAGACCTCACATACTTCCAAAACATCAGAGCCCTCCAAGTCACCCGATGGGATAAGAAATGAAAATAGAGAGTCAGAGATATCAAAGAGGAAAACTGTGGAGCATAGCTTTGGAATATGTAAAGAAAAAAGAGCTAGGATAGAAGACGATCAGTCAGCCCGGAGCCTAGCATCCAGCAATCCTCCTGAGAAAGAGCAGCCTCCAAGAGAGGAGCCCAGAGTTCCCCCTCTCAAGGTATGGCAATTTAAAATAGATTATGATATATATATATGATATATACATATATATGTGTATATGTGTGTATATATGTGTATATATCATATGTATATGTATATATGTATATATCATATAAATATGATATGTATATGTGTATATATATACATATATATATATACCCTTATTTAGAAACTTAATTTCCAAAAGTTAATTAGATACTTCTTTTTTGTGTGTTTCACAAAGCAAACTATAATCTAATCTATTCATATTCACTCTAACATTAAGTTGTCTTTTTTAAAAACTGCATAGTAGAGACTTCAGAGATGGATCAGTGGTTAAGAACACTAACTACTCTTGCAGATGACTCATATTCAGTTCCAGCATCCATATCAGGTGTCTCAACAGCACCTTTAACTCCAGTTTCAGAGGATCTACAGGTTTCTGCTGTTTATGGTACTTGCAAGCACAATGCAGTACATACATACACATACATTTACATACATTACATACACATACACATACATTTTTTAAAACCTTAATAAGCTATACAATGAGTCTATGCAAGAAGATCTGAATTATCTATATGTTTAAAAACAGGACTTAGGAACAGTGTAGAGAAGGGAGGGGCCTAGAGGACCCTGTGTAACATGGAGAAGTCAGGAAGTTTGTAGATATCATGGTGTGACGAGGAACTTGGGAAAGTGTAAAAGACAGCTAAAGTTCCACAGGTCTGGGACAAGAGCAGAGAGGTGAAGACCCAACACACCTTGAACACCTACTGCCACTGCTGCAGATAAAGAAGTTGTGGGGCACCTTGGAATATTTCTTAAGAAATTAAAAAAAAATCATTATGAAGTGAGAGAGAATGCAGTAAATGCATCCGTAAGTCCAAGATTTTGTTGTCAAGATAAGAGCCCTCAGATATCACCAAATTATAAAGCTTTTTGGACAGATAACTCTCTTTAGATACTTTGACTTTTGTCCTGAATCAGTGTATCTTTTAAGAAGATACATATATTAAATAAGTTGTAGGTGAATAAGAAAAATGAAAATTAAGGTTGATTCAAAAGAAATCTCTCTTTACAGATTTTGCTATGCTCTGTCATATCCGTGTCATATTTGTCTATTCCAGTTTATGTTTGTACAATGGATAATTTCCTCTTCATAAGTCACTGTAGAATTAAAATCATCTTAAGCTTTTAAAAAGTACAGTTTTTTTTTTTTTTATTTTGCTCTGTTACACACAATTTTATAGATGATTCAGGATCTTTACAAGGCTGAGTTTTAAGAGTGTGGTTGTAGTTATTTCACTTAATAAAGCAGTGCCTATTAAATAAGACTCTAATCATTTAAAGGTCTGCTGCAAACACCAATTAATAAATCGCTCTGCTGCCTAATTTATAAACCATAGGAAAAAAAGCATAAAGATGCTTTTTATATTTGGTTAGCTATTCCAGTGTTATTTTTCTAATAAAAACCTGATGTTCAGACTGCTATGCACTTTATTTAAATACATATTAATAGGTTGAGTAGATATATATGATAAATATGTGTTTTCAAAAAGTCAGAAAGTAATTTATACCCTTAGCACTTGGCTTGAACCTCTTGATTAAGCAGATTTAGTTAGAATTTTAATATTTTAATGATTTAGACTGAGGGAAATATTAAAAATAAAAATGTAATCTGTCTGGCAAATAGGTGATTCTTGGCTATGAATTGGAGGACATGATTTATAAGCAGTTTGTACATAAGAGCAAAAAATTGCTCAGAGAGATGAAAAGTTATCTAGAGACTCAGAAATGCACCCCAGAAAGGGAAGATGTTGTGGGAAATGTTTTAACAAGTGGTACCATCCTGTGCTATAAGGAGCAAGGCACTGGTAGGCTGGCCGGCCAGCCGCTGGCAGACACTAGCCAGTCTGTTCTCATTTCATGGAGACTCTCTGACTCAGAGCTCTGACATTTCTCCACCCAGCTCACTAAGTTCCCTCTGGTAGGTCATACCATGCCAGCCCCATACTTCAAAACTCCTAAGGTCTTTTGTGGTGCACTTCTGGCAAACGCACGCTTTGCTGCAGTACTTTTCTCTCTGAAACCCAGTTTGAAGGAAAACAACACACAAACTTAGTTCAGAAACAGTGGTAACTCAAATCCTCTGATGGTAAATATGCCAGGATTCACCATTGAAACCGGAAGACACTTGTCGCTACATCTTGTCCTCTTGGTATTCCAGTGAAAAAGCTCCTCTCCTTATTCTGCCTCCTCTCTTCCCCTCTCCAACCCAGAAGTCCTGCCTACTCACCCAGTGATTGGTTGCCTTATTCATTAGGGGATAGTTCACAACAAGTCACCTATATCTGCAGCCCCTCCCAGGAAAGCAGAATTAGCATCAGAATACAAGCAACACCAGGGCTATCCATAACAGAAAGATCCTGTACCTGTCCAGGAATTATAAATCCAGTATACATACGTGTTTGGAGAAATATATAAATCTAGGACAGTCTTATTCTAAGTGGGGAGGAGAAGGACACAGAGCACATACCTGTGAACAACCAAACTAGGTATTTATAGACTCTGTCACTGTCTGATTGTCAAATCCCTGGGCAGGTAACTTCCAAGTTTGAAATGAGAACAGCAACCAGCCCTTCCAGCCCCCAAACTGAGGATGTTCTTAGTGAGTGGTCCATCACAGCCTCACCATGGGGGAGCTCTTGTGTGGGCCTCACTAGCTCTTGTGCCTCCCAGTGAGATGATGCCTTTTTGGCCTATTAAGTAGCATGACTACGTAAGCAGTACAGGCTGGACTGGGACAGGTCCAGTGTCCCTGAAGATGATCAATGTTAAAAGAAATCACCCAACTCATATTTTTTTGAAATGCAAAAGTGGTCAACTCACCTATCCCTGCTTCTAAAAGTGTCAGGGCAATACACAGCTTAAGTACAGCATCCTCTGTCTACATAAAGCTGCTGACAAGAAATAACTGGGTTTATAAACAATCATTGTATGCTTACTGCACACAGGTTAGGCAGCATGTCAGATTATTTATGAGAGTCCATCAAAACTATGCCACCCACTGATAATAGAGGCACTGAGGCAGAACAATGATCTTCCAAAGAAAGGATGGTCACCTTTGTACAAAGCCAGGATGAGAATTGTGGTCTCCAGGCTTCTTGACCAGAGCTGGGTTTTTTTTTTTCATTAAATAAAGGAAGATTAAACTAGGAGTAAACATCTCAGTTGGTTTGTTTTGCTCTAGCAGGGAAGATAATTTTAAAAGTAAGTATCTAAGTCTTTCTTACTATCTATCTATCTATCTATCTATCATCTATGTACCTATTCTTTCTCTCTATATATATATATGTATGTATATATACACAAAGAAAGAATATATATACATATATATATATATATATATATATTCCATCTATCTATGTATGTATCATCTATCTATCTATCTACCTATCTATCATGTATTTTTTAAGACATGGTCTTTCTGTGTTGCCCAGGCTGACACAGAACTCACTATGTCACCTAGGCTAGCCTCAGACTCTCACTGGCCTCCTGATTACAAGAGTGTTCCACCATAAGGTAATCTCATCCCAAGAAACATGTTTGCTTTTACTCACACATGACTTTCAGAGTATTCATATTTTGCTAAATGAAATTATTGGCTGATGTCCTCATAGATGAAAAACCTCACTGTCACAATCATACTGTACATTTTCTGTGACATATATCAGTCCCCATTGTAACTGAATGCAGCTTACTCCTACCCCACTTACCATTTTTTTAAGGCAGAGGTTGTCATGGAGGTCCAGCCTGCTTCAAGCTCAGTAGATACCCTAAGATGATATCCGGTTTCATTGTGTAGCCTGAAACTAGTTTTGTAGACCAGATTGGATCCAAAACCATAGAGAATCGCCTGCCTGTATGTCCTGAGTGTTAGGACTATAGAGATATAACCCAGGACCTCATGCGTGCTAGACAAGCTCTGAACCAACTGAATTGTATTCATAATCCTCAACCTCCTCTTGAGGTAATGCTCCACTACCCTCCTCACTGGTTGCATACTAATATCTTTTTTATTCTCTCCTCTTTCAGATACAGCTTTCTAAAATTGGGCCACCTTTTATCATTAAGAGCCAGCCGGTCTCCAAAGCAGAGTCCCGAGCATCCACTAGCACAACAGTCAGCAGTGGGAGGAACACAGGAGCCAGGACCCTTGCAGACATCAAGGCCCGAGCTCAACAAGCCCGAGCCCAGCGTGAGGCGGCTGCAGCTGCTGCAGTTGCAGCTGCAGCAAGCATTGTCTCAGGAGCCATGGGAAGCCCAGGAGAAGGTGGGAAGGTGAGAACCCTGGCCCACATCAAAGAGCAGACCAAAGCTAAGCTCTTTGCAAAACATCAGTCCAGAGTCCATCTCTTCCAGACTTCCAAGGAGTCCCGGTTACCTACTGTCAGCACCAAGGAAGAATCTCTCAACATGGAAGCCTCTCCTACTCCTGAGACAAAAATGGAAGGCTCTACTGGAGTCATTATCATCAATCCAAACTGCAGATCTCCTAGCAGCAAGCCCTCACACATCCGGGAGACCACCACTGTATTACAACAGCCTCTGAATCCACCTCAGATCCCAGAAACTGCCACTGACTTGTCTGTGCATAGTTCTGATGACAGCATACCTGTGTCACATTTAACTGAGAAAATTGTTTCATCTACCTCTTCAGAAAATAGCAGTGTACCCATACTTCTTAATAAAAGTCCCATCAACCCCATCCCTATGTCTGTCTGCAGCACTGCTATGTCAGGAGCAATTAAAGAGCATCCCTTTGTGAGTACTGTTGACAAATCTTCTGTCCTCATGTCTGTTGACAGTGCAAACAGTACGATTTCTGCTTGTAATATAAGCATGTTAAAATCCATCCAGGGATCTGACGCTCCATGCATAACCCTTGTACCAAAATGTATCAACAGGACTCCTATCTCAGCTCCTCCAGAAGGTCCTGGACAGTCTAACTCCATGGATGGGAAGGCCCTGCTTGCACCCAGCAGCAAGGCTGCTAACTTAATATCCAGTCAGTACACTTCTGTGCCAGCTCCCACCATTGGAAGTAATTTGCCAAACCATCTCTGCACTAGCTCTGTCTTGATTCCCCCCACAGGAATTAATAACAGATTTGCTTCCGAGAAGATAGCCATGCCTGGGAGTGAAGAGCAGGCCACCGTGTCCATGGGTGGCACCGTGAGAACAGCTCTCAGCTGTGGTGACTCAGTGGCTGTCACTGATTCACTGGCTCCACGCCCGCCCATTGCAATGTTTGCAGGAAACATGCTCCCTGTAAACTCTTACAACTGTCCTCCCAAACTAAGTGGGGAGAGCTTGGACAACAGTTCAGGGCCTCGAAACAGAACTGACAATTCCGAGAAACCTCAGCAGCCACCAGGGGGCTTTGTCCCAGCAACCATAAACAGATCAATTCCATGTAAAGTCATTGTGGACCACAGCACGACACTAACCTCCAATTTGTCTCTGACTGTCTCCATTGAAAGTGGAGACTCAAGCTTGGAGCCCCAGACTAGGTCGATGAGGACAGACGTATCCATCCAGCCTGTGACATGTCCTCAGGTGTCTGTCATCAGTAGACCTGAGCAAGCCACAAATGAAGGGCTTGACCATGGTTCTGTTTTCATTGCTGCTCCTATGGCCAAACAGGACTGTAAGACATTGCAGGCCACTTGCACTGGTCTCCGAGAATTGCCCCTTGCTCTTCCAGATAAACTCAATGAAGTGACCGTACCTACTCATGGCTTTGTTGAGCAAGCACGAAACTCAAGTACTTTCAAGAATGAAACAGACACAGCCTGTAGCAATCAATATAACCCAGGAAACCGGATTTGCTGGAGTGAAGACCCAATGAGAAACACAGCACAGCCTGTGGTTAGTCAGTCAGGCTCAAGTAAACAGAAAGAACAACCAGAGCAAACTGGCCTGAAGGCTGTGAAGACGGAGCACGCCAACTATGCACACGTGTCAGATCTCCACCCTAGGAATCTCATCGCGAATGTCAGTCTTCCCGTGAAGCCCGAGCCTCATGAGGTAGACAAGGGCTTTCGAATGGACACTGAGGATTTTCCTGGCCCTGAGCGTCCTCCTCCAGCCACAGAGATGACGAACAGTGCTAATGTGCAACAAACACAGGCCATGAAGCCTTCCACCACAAGCCCCGTAGAAGAGGCTATTTCCTTGGCTACAGATACCCTGAAGAGACTTCCAAGTGCAGGCAGCTCAAGTTGCCGCCTGTCTTCTGTGGAAGCTAATAACCCACTGGTGACGCAGTTACTGCAGGGCAACCTGCCTCTGGAAAAGGTGTTACCACAGCCAAGATTGGGAGCCAAACTTGAAATCAACAGGCTCCCTCTGCCCCTTCAAACTACCTCAGTGGGTAAGACAGGGCTGGAGAGAAGCATGGTGGAAATGCCTTCCAGCTCTCCAAATCCAGACGGTAAGGGCTATTTAGCAGGGACTCTAGCACCAGTCCAAATGAGAAAGCGAGAAAACCATTCCAAAAAGAGAGCAGCCAGGACTGTGGGAGACCATGCTCAAGTTAAATGTGAGCCAGGGAAGATGGTAATGGAGCCTGATGTCAAAGCGGTCCCCTGCGTCATCAGTCCAGGCATGAGTCAGCTAGGACACAGCCAGCCGTTCAAGCAGGAACGGCATAATAAGCCCTCCATGGCCAACAGGATCATGCCCAGCCCTGAGGTCAAACAACAAAAGCGGCTGTTGCCTGCGTGTAGCTTCCAGCCGAACCTGTTCCACGTGAACAAAAATGAAGGCTTCCATGCAGACACTGGTACCTCACATAGACAGCAGTTCTACCAAATGCCCATGGCTACCAGGGGACCCCTTCCCACTGCTGCTTTGTTACAGAACTCTCCCAAGACCCCAGTGGGCTGCAATGCATTTGCCTTCAATAGGCATCTTGAACAAAAAGCATTGGGAGATGTTAATCTTCCCACAGCATCACCTCACCAGCTAAGACTAGCCAATATGTTGTCCCCCAACATGCCCATAAAAGAAGGCGAGGATGGGGGAGGCACCACACACACAATGCCAAGCAAAGCAGTGGTCCATGCTCCACTGCCACCTCCACCACCCCCTCCCCCACCACCCCCTCCACCATTGGCCTTGCCCCCACCACCCCCTCCACCCCCTCCTCTACCTCCACCTATTCCCACTGGAGAAATCCCATCCGATCAAAAGCAACCACCAGTTACCATGGAAACCACTAAGCGACTTAGTTGGCCCCAGTCCACCGGCATATGTAGCAATATCAAATCAGAACCTCTTTCTTTTGAGGAAGGTTTAGGCAGCAGCTGTGAACTGGGCATGAAGCAGGTTCCATATGACCAGAATGAAGTGAAAGAGCAGCTGAAGGCATTTGCATTAAAAAATGCAGATTTTTCTTCCTACTTGCTCTCTGAGCCCCCAAAGCCTTTTACCCAATTAGCTGCTCAAAAACTACCAGTACCCCAGCAACAACCTCTCTGTGGAAGTTACCCGACAATACACTTTGGGAGCACAAATTTCAAAAGGGCAGCATCTGCCATTGAAAAGTCCATTGGGATTCTGGGAAGTGGCTCCAGCCCTGCCACCACCACCACCACGGGTCTGACAGGTCAGAGCACCCAGATGCCGGTTCAGAACTTTGCAGACAACAGCAACACAGACGAGTTAGAGCTGAAATGTTCTTGCCGGCTCAAAGCCATGATTGTGTGCAAAGGCTGTGGGGCCTTCTGCCACGATGACTGCATAGGTCCATCCAAACTTTGTGTAGCTTGCCTGGTTGTCCGATAAGAGCAGAGTGAAGGATTCAATACCCCCAACCTGAACCCCAATTTTTAACACGGAAAAGCCTATCATAATTAGCAAGGAGTCAAGTAAGGCGCTGGCTTCTGTGCCGTCATATTTTCCTTGAGAAGTAAGTTATCTTGTTTTTTTTCCTAGGTGATTATTTTCTTACGTTTCTCATACAGGGATGATACAAAGCATGGGCGTGAATGGCTTTTACCTGTTCAGTCACGATTCACAGCTTGGTGTGTTTCTGTGTAGACAGGTCACTGCCTCTTTTTTTTTTTTTTTTTTTTTTAATTTTGACATTTTTTTCTTTCAACCCAGGCCTAGACGGTTAGGGCATCGTGAGTTGTCTAATCACCAGATATTCAGCTGTTGAAAAACTATGATAAGCATAATCTGAGCTGGCCATGTGTCCTTCCATAATTTCGACATCACAGCAAGCATTTCTGCAGTGATTCTGGGGGACCTACCCTTACCCAGTGGTTCAAGTCATAATAGGAATGGGAGCCTGCTTTAAAAATGTGATTCCTTCTGTTGCCTCTGATCTCAGAAGGTGCATGAAGGATGTGTCTGTGGAGTCCACTGTCCCAGCCCGTTTTCCTCCTTCCCTACTCTTTCCCAGAGACTGGCAGAAAACCTAAGCTGGCTTTGGATTTTGTCCACAAATTGTGCTTGAATATGTATTACATCTGATTTGACAACTGGGCTTCATGCAATAGGTGGTCTGATTGTAGCCCTTGGACTACAATTATTATATTCAATAATGTAAGAACCCTTGACTGATCGTCATGGGCCCAGAGTATTGTGGTGTTCCACATGTGGCTTTTAAGAGCAAATATGAAAATCTGTGCCCTACCTAATATTAAAAGCATACAATAAAATGCTGTACATGCATTATTGTGAGCTGATGATATAGAATATTAGCCATTCTACTCACTCTGTTCCAATTCCACATGGAAATTGGGGGTATGTGGAGCAGATGCAACTCTCAGTCATGCCAGGGTACCCTGGCCTTTCCAGAGATTGGCCACCTCTCTTCACAGGTGTCGTTGATGACAGTGACTACGGAAGGCAGTATGAATGGTGACATTTTTCAGAACCATTTATTCCCTCTTGATTCACAATCTATACAGTTGTCTTTGACTCTGAAATAACTCTTACTTAACAGAAATGCTCCCTCCTGCTGTTTCATTCCTCACACCTAAGAGAGTGGAACTGGAAAGGAAATATTGCATCTCCCATAGTTCCCTTCAAAGTTCATCCAGTAAAAACTGAGGATTTCAGCTCCTTCCGTATACTGACTACTTGCATTCCAGAGACAGCTGTGCTTGACGCGAGGCTCAGTTTCCAAAAGCAAGCTTAAAAGCACAGGCTCACAACTGGAAGATGAAAGGAAGGAGACGTGCACCCATGTAACTCCAGATTCAGAGCACAAAACTCAGTGCCATTAGCCAATTGTTTGTGCCTATAGAATTAAAAGAATGCAGAGTGGAAGAAAATTACATGTCCAGGGTAAGAGTGAAAGATATTTTCATGTGGGATCATCTTTTCAATGTAAACTTTTTTGACATTCCTTGAAAACGCATCTTAAAAGTTAACCAGAATGAGTAGAAAATACGGTCAAGAAAGAAACAAAAGCCACGTTAAAAAAAAAAAAAACAAAACATATATAACCAACTATGGTGGGTTTTCCCCCTCTAAATTTATTATTGTGATGTTGCCAAATTTCTTTAGGTGACAGAGACATTGTTTTAAAAAAAATCACTGAATGTGAAAGATCCTTTATCTTAAGACAACAAAGCAAAGAAAGGCCTGCCTACAGCTGATTCAGGGCTTTGGTCCTGTTACTGCCTTTCCATATTAAAGCTAACAGAATTGACAATGGAGAAAGCCAGCGGTGGGCTTAGCCAGCTACAACCCAGGACTGCAGTCTTAAGGCCGGGGTGGTAAGCTGCCTGCCTTGCCAGGGTGTATCTGCATGCCGTGCTTATCAGCGATGCCCTTAGGTCTGCTTGGGCATGATATCATTTTAATTTTGAAGATTGTGCTCTTAGCCTCACAGCTGGGCACCCCCAATACACAATGACACTTGCATGCCAACCCCTTCCTATTTAATCGCTGCTATTCCAGCGTCAGATACTGTCTACACCAGCAGATTCTGAACTACAACATCAGTACCTGACACCTGTTAAAGAACCCCAAGTCTACGAAGCCTTTGCACTCTGTATGAGAGGGACAGTTGAGGCTGAAGGGATATTGAGCTTATTGTCATTGCACCTTTGTTGAGTACTGCCTGCCAATTGCTTCCTGGGAATAAAGAAAAGTGTCCTTCTGTATGTTTGGATTTTTCACATAGTAAGTTTGGAAATTCAAATGTTGATAGTGCATGGATTCTGTCACCCAGGTCCAAAGATGGTAATTTTTCTACAACCTCCTCTTTTCTGCCCCAGTTCAAATTCTTGATGTTATCTTACGGCTTATTTTCCTGAGACATTATCTTCGGGGTGAATACAATAATGAGATTCAGAAGCAAAATGTCGGCTAGGTATTTTGTAGGTATGCATTTCACCTTTATATAAAAAGCCAGCATATCTGAATTAGGCGAGCAGCTTCTCAGCTTCCTGATTCTACATGTTTCTGCGTGTGTGCAACTTGACAATGTTATTGACTATGCGATTATGGTGATGTAATGTGCAAACTTCATGTGTGCGTTTTCCTGATCATTGGACATTATTAGTCCCCTATCAGGAACAGAACGTGCACATGTAACATGTATTTATTTTTAATCACAAAGGATGTATTTCTCAAAATAGCACTTTTGGAGCAGGGGAGGGAGGGAAACTGCCATGCTCTATTCCCCTCCATGGGATATGCATATGCCTGAGGTGTATAAAACATTTAGCTAGTTAATGGGCATGTTAATAAAAGCATTCTGATGCAAAATTCATTTTCAAAATGAAAATATTTATCCTTCCCCAAAGTAAGAATGCAAAATCCAGTGACCAGAGCACCACGGTTACATAGAATATTCCCTGTGAAAGCCTAGCATTAATGAAACAAACTTGAAAACTATGAGGCTGAGCCAGGTACCTAGAAAGACTTCATAGCAATGTCCATTTCCAAGGTGAGCTGTAGAGGCATAGCCTACTTCTGAACCCTGGATATTCTTGCTCGGTTTAAAATAAGCATAGAGAAATCACCTGGTACCTGTGGTGCTTTATAATGTAGTCAGAAATATTGTTTTTTTTTTAAAAGTACATGATGCTGCAAGCCTGTTTCCTTTACAAACACTCGCACAATTTCAAAAGAGGGATTTGCTGCGGCCAGTCTCCCTGCGTCTTCAGGTGGGGTGTGAGGCAGCCCAGGTGTTGGATGCTGAAGCAAAGGTTGGTCCTTTATGGTCCTAGCCTGGTGTGGAAGCTCAGCATCCTCGCATCCTCGTAGCTGCCTGGGGATACCTACCCTACTGAACACACACAGCTCAGTCTCAAGTCCATCCGTGTTCCCCAAGAACAATGTGAAGAGTCCTGGAACAGAACTCATCAACTGTCAGGGGCCTATGTAGCCAAAATGTCACTGTAAGAATCGTGTTGCCTCCTGCTCTCATGTTTGTCACAGTAAGGCAAGCAAACGGCATTTCTACTATAATTTAAAGGAGCTGCTTTTTTTAATAGCATACACTATTTAGCTTTGAACTATATTTTATAGTCACAGAATAATCTAGACTGTAGAGAGAATTTGTTGTGTTTGTGCTGTTCACGAATGTTCCAGAAAAGTGCTTTACCCGGGTCCCCTCGTTTCCTGACTCTGCTGTATTCCCTCCTTGCTTCGCAGAAATCGGATCTCATTTATGTTTTCAGTACCATTTATTTTTAAAAGGTGTTTGTGTGTATTGTTCCTTCTTTTGGTCAGTATTCTAAATGTTTACATCTGTTTGACATTAGCCGTGTAATGCCTTTTTTTTTCAAAGGCGGAATTTACTCCTCCAGCGTGACAGCAAAATGTGAAGTCAACCCGAACACACCACGCATGGCACACACAGACTGGGGGCCAAGGCCCTGATTGTACACAGACATTTCCTATCAGCATAGAGAAAAGTGAAACCCTCCTTCAGTCCTCTACCAAAGAATATATTATTCCCACAGGAAAAACTCAGAAAGGTGTGTAAAACCCTCAGGAGGAGGTGCAGTTGGTCCATAAAACTGCGACAACGGAATAGCGTTATGCTTGCTTTGATACCTGACTAAATGTGACTGGCTGCAACAAGCGTTTCAAAAGAAAGTTTTAGGCAGTGTTTTGTTTAGAATTCAGGGATCATGCATTCTTTAATGGTGCTGTTTGGTTTTATTTTTTTTTATTTCTTCTTTTCTACAAAGAATAAAAAGTGTTGCCTACAAAAGTGACTGCTCCTGATGATGTAAGTTAAATGGAACGTCTGTCTCTATGTTTCTATGTTTCTTCCTTTCTCCAAGTAAGAATTTGGTTTCAGTATCAAAATATTCTGGAGAAAATAAAGAAATGAAAACATGAAATCCTTGTCATTTTAATTTTTGAAAGTTATGAGGTTTGAAAGTTCTATTTTGGAAAGCATGCATATACTGCTGAATTATCTATCCTTATTCTTGGCGTGAGGAACTGTCAACATATGATTGTAACCATTGTTAACATAGTAAAATCAGATTGATGGTTCTACTGAGCATACAGTCTACAGAGATGTTTGGGTCTTGTCATAAGCATCTTAGTTTCTTACATCAAAAGCATTCATGTAAATAAATGGTTACGCCCAGAATTAACTTATAATACAAACTGAAAGCAATCTTTGAAAGAGTTGTTCTGGTTAATATTATATCTGAGCTGAGCGATTGGAGCTGTAGTTATTTGTACCCAGTGCTATGAACCATTAGAACTAAATTACTCCAGTCATGTTCATCAAGTTAAGGAAATATGCATATCTTTCTGGTAAAATGAATCAGAAACCATTAAACGTAATTGGCTGTTAAATCTGAGTGCAAGGGTGCTTTATGCACGTGGAAATCATTGTCTTTCACCACCAGATGGCGAAAGAGGATGTTTACTTTTGGAGCCTGGGTCTAAATTGCACTCTATTATTTTCAGCAACTGTTAAAGTTAATGTAATTCATCTTATTTACAATCGTGGCCCTCTGTAAGTGCTTCTGTTGTATTATTTCACAGACCTAATCTAGCCCAAAATCCACTATATCAAATTAAACAAACTATGGGGCTGGAGAGATAGCTCAACAGTACAGAGACCCTGCTGCTCTAGGAGGGAACATGACCTTTCTTCACCTCTCAACACCAATACTGGGTGACTCACAACCATTTGTAACTCAAGTTTCAACAGACCCAACATGTTCTTTTGGTCTCCAAGGGCACATATAAACACACACACACACACACACACACACACACACACACTCACCTTAGAAATTGAACAGCTTATTATTTCTTAGGTTGACATTTACCTAAAATGACTTGAATGTTTACATACTTTAATTTATTCATTCTTGTAAGATGGATATGAACACACAGTTTTGTGTAAACATTCCTATATTTTAATTATTAATGGGCCTGATTTCAGTAACAATCTTTCTTAGGATGTAAATTATTTGTGTCAAATCATAGCCTTTACCTGTGTCTGGTGGTGCTTTAGTTCTAATGCGCCTATCTCACTATAATCAAAGGTAATTAAGACTTTCGGAAGCATACTCACAGGGTTAGGAAGATGACTCAGTGTCTGCAAATATTCATTGTTCTGCAGAGGACCCAGGTTGATTACCAGCAAGTGTAATCAGAACAAAGTGTAACTTAGAACCAGGGAATCTCACACCCTCTCTAGCATCCACAGGCACTGCACATAGGTGATACCCAAACATGTGTGAAGGCTAAATAGTTGTACACATAAAATATAAATAAATCTAAAAAAAAAACCACACACACACACAAAACGAGAAGCAGAAGAACCCTCACTAGGAAAGTGATTGGTACAATGATTTTGTGAGCTCTCCTAGTGAATATTTTTCAGTCCACAGAAGTAATTGGAATATTTTGCCCTAAAGTACTTAGATCTCAACTTCCAAACACACTGTTATTCAGAATTATCAGAAAAATGAAAAGCTGTCACAAATGTCTAATGCAGAAACTTAGGGTGAGCAGTGACTGTTAGTCCCACAAAACACTTTTATCCAAGTTGCTTGTGTAATTAAATATCATTGTTGCTCACTGGTCAGAGGAGTACCCTGACCTGTGAGGCAAATGCTACCTTTTTGGCCATTTTACTTCAAATAGTTTTGTAGTTATATTAACTGATATCCCAACATGGTACCTCTTCATAAGGAAAACTGATGATAAAAGTAACCATTAATCCTGTCAAGAAATGATCGATCCTAATAGGTATCAAAACAAAACAAAACAAAACAAAAAACAAACAAAAAAAACTAGCAATGTCTCTGAGACACCAAACCTGTGTAATTGGCTGGGAATCTGTGTGCACAAAGCTGTCTCCTGTATCGACACTTCTCAGTAAGAAGACCTTATGCTGTGTGCATTGTATGTTTTAGTAGAAAAGTCAATGTCTATACTACTATTTTAAGCAACAATTACCATTTACTATCTCACAACACAGACAACATAGATGTCTCCTTCATACATAAAGGCACACAGATAGGAGATAGAGAAGTACATACATGTGTGGTGTGTGTATGTGTATTCCTTTTGCATGTGTGGAGTCATGTATGTAAGTATACACATGTGTACATGTGCCAGTTGATGCCCAAGAAATTATACAAGTGTTGAGGAAGTAGACTTGGGGCCTCATGCTTGCAGAGTAAGCTTTACTGCTGAGCCACCTCCACAGCCTTCACTTTTGAAGGAAATTATTTCTGCATGGTTCAAAGTAAGCTTCCCAAACCACAATGGAATGTTTTGAAACTCCAGCTTGGGCTTTTGGTAAGTAAAACACTGGGGACTCCTCATAAGGTCAAGAATATTGGCTACTTTCAAAAAACATCATGGACACTTGAAAGTGACATATGGTTCACCTATTTTTCTGAATTTACCACAAGCTTTTAAGTTGAAAATAGATTTCATTTGTGATCCATATGTCCATCTCTGATTCCAAGACATATTCTTACTTAAGGAACACAGTGTTGAGACTTCCTACTCTTCATTAATAAAGGAATACAGGGAAATTTAGTGCAGGACCAAGGCTCTACTAATATTTTGCTTAATTTTTTGGTGTCTGGTATCCAATTCTTCCTGACCTAAGAAAATGGGGTTACCTGAGTAATGAGGAAACAGGAACTTCTTCTGAATATATTCAGCCCATGAAACTTGCAGTGACTACGTGTTTCTAACTAGGCATAAATTTTAAATATTATAAACATCTGCCTATAATTTCAAATCTCAAAATAAATTGGAAGGCCTGGGGAGAGTTTCCCAACCAAAGGACCCTCTAAGGTATTTCATAGCCTTTCTTTATCTACAAGACTTCTTCCTATGTAGACTCAACATAAAATATTTTTGTTTGTTTCAATACTATACATTTTTATATAAAATCTATATCAAAGATTTCTCTGTGGAGAAAATGCTTTGGGGAATCAGTTGGTAACTTGAAAAGGAAGCATTCAACATTAAAAATAAAAACTTTTTAAAAAAAATCTTGAAATTCTAGGGAAGGGATACTGGGGGTGTGTGGGAGAAGGTGGGTGGGTGGTAGAGCACCCTCTCAGAGGCAAGGGAAATGGGTGATGAACTCAGGGAGGGGGACCAGGAAAGGGGCCAACATTTGGAATGTAAATAAATAAAATAATTATTAAAATAATTTAGTATATGAAAAAAAGAAGAAAAGAGAGAGGCCTTGAATTTGAAGGAGAACAGAGAGGGGTATATATTACAGGACTGCTTGGGGAGAGGAGGGAGAAAGAAAAAATATTGTAATTAAAATACAATCTCAAAAATAAACAAATCTTGTTCCCATCCATAAATATTTATCTTTGTATAAATTTTTTTAAATTTTAGCTACATACTCAACCAAACTACTTTCTCAGGATTATTTTTACAGTGTAGATTCCATTTTATTTTACTTAAAATTTTTAAAGGAAAATACTTTTAATACCCTTTGAACTATATTCATCATCATACAAATAAAATTATGGAAACCTGAACTTTAGGCTGATATGAAATCAACTATCCAGAACTTTTATGTTTTACATTAAGAAGAGTAGTAGCATACAAAGCCTGGGCATCAGACCACCCAGCACTTACTAACTGTGATCCAATCACTATTTTAAGTACTCTGTATATATTGATGCATTAATATGGCAGCCCTATGGGAAAGCTGTTACTATTCATAGTATTTCTAAATAATTGAACTAAAGACACAAAAAAATTAATTTGACACAAATACATAGCCTTTAAATACATAGCAGATAGTATGACTTTGAAAACCATGCTTTTAATGAGCATTGTTTATTCAATATTTCCTATTAGTAGGAAATATTTAGAAAAAGATACTTCATTTTCAGTTTCAAGAGAATGTCATCAGGATGCTCTTTGGAATTACAGTGCCAGCTCTGGCCCTTTTATGCACAGAGTATATGAATATCTCATCTAAGAATCTCAAATTTAGAAGGCCTTGCAAGTTCAAGGACAGGGAACCTGTTACCTCCAAGCCAGAGTCTCCTCCTTGCATTGGTTAGGTGTAGCAGGATGGTTTCCTGCTGCTTCTACATTGTTCGCAATAAGCATGGTGACTGGGGAGGAGCTAATGTGGGAGGAGCTAATGTGGGAGGAGCTAATGTGGGAGGATCAAAGAGAGAGAAGAAAAGAGGAGAAGCAAGGGAAGGAGCTAGGAGAGGGGGAGGTGTAGCATCCATGGAGAACTACAGATGCATCAAGAACAATCCTGGGTAACAACTCATATCTAGGTTAGTTAATTGTGTTAACAATTCTAATTGTGTGGGCATCATGTTAATTGAGCATTTCCAGATATAGTAATATTGGATAATCTTTAAGCGGAAGAGGCTTCATTCTACTGGGTACCCTGGTGGGTATTCTGGGATTCAGCCAAGATTTGTGGAGACAGAATGGTAAATTGGCAGAGCCATCTCCCAAGCTGGCATCTTGTGGGTGCCAGGGCCAGTGTTTCTGTTTGGCCAGAGCCGTGGTCTCCCGGGTCTAGTTGTGGCACATGTGGCCTATGGCGGCTTCCAGCTGTGGTGTACTTGGCTCTCTCTGGCTGTGGAACATGGCAGCCTGAGCTAAGCAGAGCCGCCACCATATAGATAGTCGGCCAATACAGTCTGTTGGACTTGGTCTTTTTCCTTTGAAGTGTTTAATATTCTTTTTTTGTTCTGTACATTTAGTGTTTTGGCTGTTATGTGTCAAGGAGACTTTCTTTTATGGTCCAATCTATTTGCTGTTTTGTATCCTTTGTGTTCTTTGATAAGCATCTGCTTTTTAGAGTAGAAAATTTTTCTTCTATGAAGGGTGAGGGAGAGATGCCCCCCTTGTCCCTCTACCTGTGACACTCAGCTAAGATGGCCCCAAGGTCATGAGAACCAGAGTGCTGACACCATCATCTCACTGGCTGCAGCACTAGGGAGAGTGAGCCCTGAACCTTACCTGAGGAACACAGAAGAGCTGCCCCCTTTGGCAAAGGTGCAGATGAGCCAGCCCCAATGAGAAAAGAGCCAGAATGCTGACACTATCCCTTGCCTGCTGTGACATTTGGTGAACTAGCCAGGAACAGTGCTGGAGAGCTCACTCTGATGATGTGTGAAGACAGGAAGCTGTCTGACTTCGGAGTGAGTCAGAGCAAGAGTGAGGTTAAGACAAATCTCATCCTGAGACCAGCAGGAGTAAGACTATTTTCCTCCTTGCTCCTTTCCCCTGCAAAACCCAAGCCAGGTAAGCCTTACAACCCCCCACCTCTACCATGCTTGAGGTAGTCATGTAGCCTGGTGGCCAAATTACAGGTTAAACTTGCTCTCTCCCTATAAGGACATGCCCAGCAAGCACCTGAGGTTCCTCCTTATGCAAATGAAGCATTCTCAGCACCTGATAGATAGCCTCAGCCAATGACAGATCCCCAAGTGCTACTGCTCCAGATCGCTAAGATGAGGTGCTTCCTTGCAAGTGCTCAGCAGCAACTTCCCAAGATTATTTTATTTTATTTTATTTTACTTCATTTTGTAGAGGAGGTTGCAAGGGTGCAGAGTGGATATGAGGGACAGGAAGATGAGTGTGATTGCAATGCATGATGTGAAATAACAAAGAACCAATAAAATGTGAAAAAAAAAAAAAGAAGAAAAGAAGCAGAGGTATTATATAGGTACACGTCTTTAATCCCAGCATTTGGAAGGCAGAGCCAGGCAGATTTCTGATTCTGAGGCCAGCCTGATGAAGTTTCATGACAGCCAGGGCTACACAAAGAAACCCTGTCTTCAAGATTTGGGGAGGAGGGGTGAGAAGAAACTCTGTTAGTATGTAAGTTTAACTCTATGGTCATCTGCCATGGTGCCCCCAGAGACAAACAGATCACAAGAGTTCTGATTGATCTATGGACCAGTCTCCCAATGAGTTCAGAGTGTGACAGCATTATTGGGAAGTGGTGAAAAGGAGGAGGTGTGGCCTACTTTGTGGAAGTGAGCCACTAAGGGTGTGACCTTGGCCCTGCATCTTTCTTTGGGCCATTTCTATGTTTTTTATTTCTCTGCTTCCCATCCACCCAGGAGTTAAGAGAAGCTTTAGCCAGCTACCACTACCATTATATTTTTCCCAAGGACTAGAATCTAAACAACCACAGTAACAATCTCTGACACGTAGACAAAACAAATCTTCTCATAAGTTTTCTCCCCAATGTTCTGTCAATAGAGATGGGAGTAACTACTGTGATAAATCTGTTTTGAAGATACAATTTAATTTCCAGGTTCAAAGTAAAACTAGCAATATAGTATAAGAAAAATTTCTTCAACGTCTCATATTTGAGGAAACTGCACTTTTCTCATTTAAAATGGAAAATGCAAAGAGAGAAAACCCTTGTGTATAGGGAACAGTTCTGTCATTTCTTTCAGCCCGTCTGGAACAAATGGCACAGATGGCTGAGCTTGCTTCAGGACTATGGTTGGATGCCATGCATGATACACCAGAGAAGGTGAGCCAGCATCTGCTTGCTACATTTTGTGTTCACTATTGTACTAGCAGGCAGCAATATGCATTAGAGCTCTTTTGTTTCTAGACCCCACACAAGAATATTGATGTGTTTTTTAAAATAAAGATTCTCTCCATGACCCCCAATAATTCTACATTCAACTTAATAAGAGGATGCTAATGAAACCTAAAATGCTTAAAACAAAAACCCATTACCAAGTTAATTAAATGTGATACTTCTTGACTTAGAAATCTCTATGGTCAAAATTTAGTAAATATTTTTGAAAAGTATATCAAACTAATATATCAGAAATAAAGTGCAGGACTGAGTGATTATTCTTAGCATAGCTCAATATTAAACTGTGTTCATAGGGATGGGTGCTGTTTACCTCATGCCTGTGGTGATGGATGTTTAAAATACACTTCAGTACAAAGATTTTTTTCATCCTGATTTGCAGTTGGCTTGTATATATATATATATATATATATATATTGCCAAGAATGTACATTAATTTTTATGGAAGCTCTGATTTCCTGACTTGTAGTTCAACAAATAAATTTACTCAAATCTGATGAGCTTTGCATGGGAAGTAAATGTCTCCCTGGATTGTGCATAATAGAGACCTTGCTTTCCTCTTTGATCATCCCCTGAATCATATTTTATTGTTTTAGAGATCTATTATTTGTTTATAGTGACACATAAATGTCAATAGACTGAAAGCAGCCAGGAACAGGCATGAAATCTCATTTAATTTGGTATCTCAAACCACTTTCATCAAGTGCAACACAGCATTACTGCACATTGAAAATATTGATGCTATGTCATCTTCAGTGTCAGTCTCTGTCAAAAAAATGCCACAAACACTGCAATGAACAGTAAAAAAAAAAAAAAAAAAAAGCAGTGATTTTTGAGTTTACTAAAGAAGAGCAAAGCAACAAGTGTTTTATTAAGTACATAGCATAGGTAATATATCTGAAAATGTTAACTGGGGCCCAGCAGATCTGATAACAGGGTGTATAGAGCATTCTCAAGGCAGAGCTCACAGAGAAGACTCTTGGAACTGGATTCTTTCTGTCCCTGCCCAAAAGTGTGACTGTATCTGGGGTAGAAACCCAAAGGATGCAATGAACATTTGCTAAATGTTAAGGATTGGATTCATGTAGCAGAACTGAAAATCTGATAAAAAGAAGAGAGGATACACATCTGTTTCTCTACATGAGCAGGAAGGACCAGTCATACCAGGATGCATTGAGGAGACCTTCATCTACAAGGCAGAAGAGATGCCTCATTAGTAACCTTGGAACTAAGAGAGAGAGAGAAATAGAGGGAAGGACAGAGAGAGAGAGAGAGAGAGAGAGAGAGAGAGAGAGAGAGAGAGAGAGAGAGAGAGAGCAACCTTTGAACCTAGCACTTGAATGGTCACCCTCCAGAACTACGAAAATGTAATTTTCATTTCTTGAACCCACATGGTCCAAGAAACTCTGTTGTGACACACTTAGAATTATATATTTATTACTTTTATGTTGCTGTGATAAAACATCATGACCAAGGGAACTAAAGGGAAAAGTAATTTATTTTGGTTTACCATTCTGAAATAATAAGAGAGGCATGGCAGCCAGTAGCAAGCTTGATAACAGGAGAAAGAAGATGATCAATTATATTTTTACCTGCAAATATGAAGCAGAATGAAAGGATACTTGGGCTTTTCAAGAGTTACCACAGAGACACACCACACACAATGTCTCACTCTAGAGATTTATTAAACTAAGACACAAAATGGCTGCCTCTGAGTAGGAAACAGTCAGCAGTGGGTGGAGCCAGGATGGGGATTAAAATAAAGTAAGCAGGAGCCTGCACACATAGAGGTAGATAAGTACAGTGATTGTGGTTAAGTCATCAAGGGTTCAACCCCTTGATGTGGAGGGATACAGTCTGTGAAACCTAGTTCTGATGTTAAGCAAAGGTCAGGGCCTTAGTAATTTCCCATTTTCCCAACATTTCTCCTGTTTTTGCTTCCCAATTAGATGAGGAAGATCAAAATTAAGGCTGGTGAGGATGAGGCAGGGCACTGTGTACTGGCTGAACTATTTCCTGTTGTTTAGGAACTTTGAATGTAATTGGAGTAAAATTTGTCCCCACTTTTAGGGGTCAGAGCAATCTAGAAAATGTGGTGTTGTGGGCTGCCCAGGTGCTATTTGTATTTTGATGTTAATTCTGCTTCCTCAGAAAGGGCTGCTCCTGAAAAGGAGTAGATCATGTACTCTGGTGATCTCACTGAAAATTCCCCCCATTCTGACTGTTCAAATAAAGGCTAGACCTGATGATTGGGGAGTGAAGGAAAAGGTAGTACTGAAAGTCAGAGAGAGAGAGAGAGGGAGAGAGAGAGGAGGAGGAGAGGAAGAGGAGGAGGAGGGAGAGGAGGAGGAGGAAGAGGAGGAAGAAGAGAGCAAAGGAGGGAGAGGTGGAAGGAAGATGGAGCAGAACCACATGGCCTGGAGAAACCACAAGTACCAAGGTGTCTCATAGATGGGGAATAAATTAATATAGTCATCAATCTGCCCAATCTAGGCATATAGCTTATAAATATAATAACTGAGTTGTATGTTTTTATAGGACTTATTGGGGTAAGAAATTACCACAACATTGTGGGCCTCTCTTTTGATGGAGAGGGGTTAATAGGCAACAGATAACAAGTAAGGACAGGCATTATGAATGGGAACATCCTTTGGCTTAGGGGTTTGTGGAAGGTCCACTGGCTTAAACAGCAGTCTTATTGCAGGACTGAGCAAAGGCCTTCCTTTTTAGTGATGAAGAGATCTAGCCCCCTCCAATTTTGTAAGGCCATGGGAATGAGAGAGTCTATCTGATTTGAAGAGTAAAGATGTTATAGTCAGGTGGGTGAGATGGCTCAGTTGTTAAGAGCACTGAGTGCGCCCTCATCCGGAATGGAGGCCTGGACCAGACCTCTGCCTGGCCTGCAGGTGTGTGGACCCCGGATCCCGCCCAAGATATTCTGGAGGCTCCACGGATCCCACAGCCAGCTTTAGGTAGGAAAACCCACATACTGCCCTGAGCCCATAGCTGGGTGCTGTGAGTGCTCATATTCCAGCAGATAACCCCCTCCCCGCCCCTGCGGGCAGGTACTCCCCTTCAGCCCCTCTTCTGGAACTGAGGCCTGGACCAGACCTCTGCCCGGCCTGCTGGTGTATGGACCCCAGATTCTGCCTGAGATATACTGGAAGGTCCACTCAACCCAGAGCCACAGAGGAACAACTGAACTTAGAGCTTCAGACAACATATCCTGAGATATTGTAGAGGAGACACTGCACCCAGAACAGCAGACACCTAGCTAGACTGCTACATTGGAGGCACCATATCCTGAGGCATCCTAGAGGTACCACTGTAATCAGTGCAGCTGGAAAAGATCACAGAGACATCTGGACCCCTAGAAGATCAAACACAAGCAAGATAACTGGAAAGGCAGGCTTCATTCAGAGACAGCAAGTACAGGTAGCACTAGAGTTAACCAGATGGCAAAAGGCAGGTGCAAGAACGTAAGCAACAGAAACCAAAGTTACATGGCATCATCAGAACCCAGTTCCCCCATCAGAGCAAGCCCATCACACCCCATCACACCAGAAAAGCGGGATTCAGAATTAAAATCACTTCTCATGATGATGATAGAGGACTTTAAGAAATAAATAAATAACACTCTCGAAGAACTTAAGGAGAGCACTGGTAGACAGATAGAAACCCTTAAAGAGGAAACACAAAAATCCCTTAAGGAATTGCAAGAAAATGCAACCAAACAGGAGAAGGAATTAAACAAAACCATGCAGAATCTAAAAATGGAAGTAGAAACAATAAAGAAATCACAAAGGGAGAATACCCTGGCGATAGAAAACCTAAAAAAAAAAAAAAACGATCAGGAGTCATAGACACAAGTATCACCAACAGAATACAAGAGATGGAAGAGAGAATCTCATGTGCAGAAGATACCATGGAAAACATTGACACAACTGTCAAAGAAAATGCAAAATACAAAAAGCTACTAACCCAAAGTATACAAGAAATCCAAGACACAATGAGAAGGCCAAACCTAAGGATAATAGGTATAGATGAGGGGGAAGACTCCCAACTTAAAGGACCAGTAAATATCCTCAACAAAATTATAGAGGAAAACTTCCCTAACCTAAAGAAAGAGATGTCCATAAATATACAAGAAGCTTACAGAACTCCAAATAGTTTAGACCAGAAAAGAAATACTTCCCACCACATAATAGTCAAAACATCAAATGTACAAAACAAAGAAAAAATACTAAAAGCAGTAAAGGAAAAAGGCAAAGTAACATATAAAGGCAGACCTATAAGAATTATACCAGACTTCTCACCAGAGACCATAAAAGCCAGAAGATCCTGGACCGATATCATACAGACCCTAAGAGAACACAAATGCCAGCCCAGACTACCATACCCAGCAAAACTCTCAATCATTATTGATGGAGAAACCAAAATATTCCATGACAAATCCAAATTTACATGGTATCTCAACACAAATCCAGCACTTCAAAGGATAATTGGTGGAAAACTCCAACACAAGGAGGGAAACTACAACCTAGAAAAAGCAGGAAAGTAATCTTCCAAAACCCGTAAAAGAAGGTAGCTACACAAACATATCTCCACTGCCAATAACAAAAATAACAGGAAACAACACCCATTTTTCCTTAATATCTCTTAATATCAATGGACTCAATTCTCCAATAAAAAGACATAGACTATCAGACTGGATACGTAAGCAGGACCCAACATTTTGCTGCATTCAGGAAACACACCTTTGTGGAAAAGACAGACACTACCTCAGAGTAAAAGGTTGGAAAACAATCTTCCAAGCAAATGGTCCCAAGAAACAAGATGGAGTAGCGATTCTAATATCAAATAAAATCAGTTTTCAACCAGAAGTAATCAAAAAAGATAAAGAAGGACACTTCATATTCATCAAAGGAAAAATGTACCAAGAGGAACTCGCAATTCTCAACATCTACACCCCAAATGCAAGGGCACCCATATACATAAAAGAAACTTTACTAAAGCTTAAAGCATACATTGCACCCTATACAATAATAGTGGGAGATTTCAACACCCCACTCTCAGCTATGGACAGATCATGGAAACAGAAACTAAACTGAGACACAATGAAACTAACAGAAGTTATGAACCAATTGGACTTAACTGACATCTATAGAACATTTCATCCTAAAACAAAAACTTTCATCCTAAAACTTCTTCTCAGCACCTCATGGTACTTTCTCCAAAATAGACCATATAATTGGTCACAAAACAGGCCTCAACAGATACAAAAAGGTTGAAATAATCCCTAGTACCTTATCAGACCACCATGGACTAAGACTCGTCTTTGACATGGACAAAAACAACAGAAAGCCCACATACACTTGGAAACTGAACAATGCTCTACTCAATGATAACTTGGTCAAGGAAGAAATAAAGAAAGAAATTAAAGACTTTTTAGAATTAAATGAAAATGAGGACACATCATATCAAAACTTGTGGGACTCACTGAAAGCAGTACTAAGAGGAAAAATCATAGCTCTAAGTGCCCACAAAAAGAGATTGGAAAGAGCATACATTAACAACTTGACAGCAAACCTGAAAGCCTTAGAACAAAAAGAAGCTAATATACCCAAGAGGGGTAGATGGCAGGAAATAATCAAACTCAGGGCTGAAATCAACCAAGTTGAAACAAAAAGAACTATACAAAATATCAACAAAACCAGGAACTGGTTCTTTGAGAAAATCAACAAGATAGACAAACCCTTAGCCAGACTAACCAAAGGGCACAGAGACAGCATTCAAATTAATAAAATCAGAACTGAAAAGGGAGACATAACAACAGAAACAGAGGAAATTAAAAAAATCATCAGATCCTACTACCAAGGCCTATACTCAACAAAATTGGAAACTCTGGATGAAATGGACAATTTTCTAGACAGATACCAGGTACCAAAGTTAAACGAGGAGCAGATAAACCATCTAAACAGTTGCATAACGCCTACAGAAATAGACACAGTCATTAAAAATCTTCCCACCAAAAAATGTCCCGGGCCAGATGGTTTCAGTGCAGAATTCTTTCAGACATTCAAGGAAGGCCTAATACCAATCCTCTTCAAGCTATTCCATCGAATAGAAACAGAAGGAACACTACCCAATTCATTCTATGAAGCTACCATTACGCTCATACCTAAACCACAGAAAGACCCAACAAAGAAAGAGAACTATAGACCAATCTCTCTTATGAATATTGATGCAAAAATAGTCAATAAAATTCTCACAAACTGAATCCAACAACACATCGAAACAATTATCCATCAAGATCAAGTAGGCTTTATCCCAGGAATGCAGGGATGGTTCAATATTCGGAAATCCATCAATGTAATCCACTACATAAGTAAACTCAAAGAAAAAACCCACATGGTCATCTCACTAGATGCTGAGAAAGCATTTGACAAAATTCAACATCCCTTCATGTTAAAAGTCTTGAAAAGATCAGGAATTCAAGGCCCATACCTAAACATAGTAAAAGCAATACACAGCAAGCCAGTAGCCAATATCAAGCTAAATGGAGAGAAACTTGAAGCAATCCCACTAAGATCAGGGACTAGGCAAGGCTGCCCACTCTCACCTTACCCATTCAATATAGTACTGGAAGTCCTAGCTAGAGCAATTAGACAACAAAAGGAAGTCAAAGGGTTACAGATAGGAAAGGAAGAAGTCAAAATTTCACTATTTGCAGATGATATGATAGTATACTTAAGTGACCCTAAAACTTCCACCAGACAACTCCTAAACCTGATAAACAACTCTAGCAATGTGGCTAGATATAAAATCAACGCAAACAAATCAGTAGCCTTCCTCTATTCAAAGGATAAACAGGCTGAGAAAGAAATTAGGGAAATGGCACCCTTCACAATAGCCACAAATAAAATAAAATATCTTGGAGTGAATCTAACCAAGCAAGTGAAAGATCTGTATGACAAGAACTTCAAGTCTCTGAAGAAAGAAATTGAAGAAGATCTCAGAAGATGGAAAGATCTCCCATGCTCCTGGATTGGCAGGATTAACTTAATAAAAATGGCTATCCTGCCAAAAGCAATCTACGTATTCAATGCAATACCCATCAAAATTCCAAATCAATTCTTCATAGAGATAGAAAGAGCAATTTACAAATTCATCTGGAATAACAAAAAACCTAGAATAGCGAGAACTATTCTCAACAATAAAAGAACCTCTGGGGGAATCACCATTCCGGACCTCAAACTGTACTACAGAGCAGTAGTGATAAAAAACTGCATGGTATTGGTACAGAGACAGACAGGATGATCAATGGAATAGAATTGAAGACCCAGAAATGAACCTGCACACCTATGGTCACTTGATCTTTGACAAGGGAGCTAAATCCATCCAGTGGAAAAGGGACAGCATTTTCAACAAGTGGTGCTGGCTCAACTGGAGGTCAACATGTAGAAGAATGCAAATTAATCCATTCTTATCCCCTTGCACAAAGCTCAACTCCAAGTGGATAAAGGACCTTCATATAAAGCCAGATACACTGAAACTAATAGAAGAGAAGTTGGGGAAGACCCTCAAATACCTAGGCACAGGGGAAAAGTTCCTGAACAGAACACCAATGGCTTATGCTCTAAGATCAAGAATCGACAAATGGGACCTCATCAAATTGCAAAGCTTCTGTAAGGCAAAGGACACTGTCAACAAGACAAAACAACAACCAACAGATTGGGAAAAGATCATTACCAATCCTACATCCGATAGAGGGCTAATATCGAATATATACAAAGAACTCAAGAAATTAGATGCCAAACAACAAAATAACCCCATTAAAAAATGGGGTACAGAGCTAAACAAAGAATTCTCAACTGAGGAAACACGAATGGCCGAGAAGCACCTTAAGAAATACTCAACATCCTTAGTCATCAGGGAAATGCAAATCAAAACAACACTGAGATACCACCTCACACCAGTCAGAATGGCTAAGATCAAAAACTCAGGTGATAATAGATCCTGGCGAGGATGTGAAGAAAGAGGAACACTCCTTCATTGTTGGTGGGGTTGCAAGCTGGTACAACCACTCTGGAAGTCAGTCTGGTGGTTCCTCAGAAAATTGGACATAGCACTACCTGAGGACCCAGCTATACCACTCCTGGGCATATACCCAGGAAATGCCCCAACATATAACAAAGACATATGCTCCACTATGTTCATAGCAGCCTTATTTATAATAACCAGAAGCTGGAAAGAACCCAGATGCGCTTCAACAGAGGAATGGATACAAAAAAATGTGGTACATTTACACAATGGAATATTACTCAGCTATTAAAAATAATGAATTCGAGAAATTCTTAGGTAAATGGATGGAACTAGAAAATATCATCCTGAGTGAGGTAACCCAATCACAAAAGAACACACATGGTATTTACTCACTGATAAGCAGAGATTAGCCCAAAAATTTGGAACAACAAAGATTCAACTACCAGACGTCATGAAGCTCATGAAGAAGAAAGAACAAGTGAGGATGCCTAGGTCTTTCTTAGAAGGAGTAACTAAATACCCAAGGGAGCAAATATGGAGACAAAGTGTGGGACAGAATATGAAGGAGAGGTTGTATGGAGACAATTCCACCTGGGTATTCATTCCATGTGCAGTCACCAAAAATAGACGCTGATATGGATGTCAGGAAGGGAAAGCTGACAGCAGCCTGATAAGACCCCTAAGGCTGTCTCATTAGGGGTCCCCCAGAGTCTGACATACCCAGAGACAGATATCCATTAATTATCCATTAATCTGATCAAAGGTTCCCAATGGAGGAGTTAGAGAGTAAACTGAAGGAGCCTTAAGGGTTGGTGGCCCCCATGAGTAGACCAACAATACCAAAGAGCCAGGGTCTAAACCACCAGCCTAGGAGCACATATGGAGAGACACATGACTCCAGCTCTATACGTAGGGGAGGATGGCCGTGTTGGGCATAGGTGAGAGACAAGGTCATTGGTACCTTGAAGGCTGAGCACGGGTGGGGGGGGAGGGAACCTGAGGGTGGGGAGGGGGGTTGGGGGTAGGTGGGTGAACACCCTCATAGAAGCAGGAGGAGGGGGGATGGGCTAAGCGGTTCCTGGGTGGTGGTGGGAACTCTGTAAGGGGATAAAATTTGAAATGTAAATATTATATCCAATAAAAGAGGGAAAAAAAAGAAAAGCAGTTAGGACCAACATCCTTAATAAAATGTCAGCCCTCTTAAAAAAAACTATCTTGATACTAAAATTTGTTTTGAGAATTGTATATTGCAGAATGATCAGCCTTGGTGTATCTACTCAACAAGCAAACTGGGCAGACCTGCTCAAACCTCTGAGGTCCAGGAATTCCATCTGGAGGCAGTGAAGACACAGCATCAGAGGCTTGTCAATTTGCTCTCCCCCCCCCCCACACCTCTTCTAATATCTCAACGCCCATAATCAGCTTGAAGAAGCTAATGAAGAGTCAGCGCCCCTATTCCCTGGGCTTGGGGACTAAGGTGGTAAATGTTGGGTTGTCTTTCTAGGGAAAAGTAGTGGTTTTGTGGGAATAGAGAGGAATAGGGAATAGGGGTTAATTGCATAGCCATAACCTATTAGTAGAAATCTGTATAATTAGTATCAAGATGAAGATATAAATTCTGAAATGGCACCAATTTACTTTGATTACAAATTTTAAGGTTTTCATTGGCATGAGCTTCTTTTTGATATAAAAGTGAGATGAATCAACATTACTCTCATAGGCATTGTACCAGTATAACACATTTAGGAATACAAGGCTTAGACCCAGTCCTTCTTTAACTTTTTAAACTGATTTGAGATGGTCAGCCTATGAGTTAGGGACTATAGCAAATTCATAGCTTGGAGTTTATTATAAGGGTGTTTTCTATGTTTTATTTAGAAATAGCTGAGTGGAGTTAACAGGCAACAGTCCAGATTACCTTACATGGATAGTTGGTTTTCAAAACATCAGAAATGTTTGACATGACAAACATTTCTGTAGTAATGTTCATTTTTATTAGAGACCTGTCTGCTCCTGACAGCTTCCTGTCTTGGATTCTAAGAAGAAATTGAGCATCCTTGGAGTTACTCCAGTTTTGATGAGACAGCCACTAGGCAAAATTGCCTCTTTCCTTCTACAGACAAATTACTGTCCAGAAAAGGACACACTTGCAGAATAGTCGACTGACTATATCTGCCTAGACAGAGTTATCAGCCCTTAATAATTCTGCAGCACTAAGGTCTGTCAGATGATCCTGGGCCAGAAGGCAGAAGAACAGATGCTCCAACGTTTTGAAGTAGAGTGAGTGTCCAGGTGTTCAGAGGTCTCTATAAATTGGCTAAGTTTTAGAAGCTATGCTTTGTGCTTCCCACAATTATAGTTAACTCAGTCATTCTGGATTTCTGACAGGGTTGAAAACTTATAGCCTCATAGCCAATCCTGACTATTTACTTTGAGAGAAAAGATTTGAGTGGATGGTCGTCAGCTGACATTCATTCTAAAGCCAGGTTCAGAACTAAATGTTTCAGTTAGGATAGAGGACAGAGGTGCTGGTTAGTCAACAAAAGAATGGACTGGGTATTAGGACTATCCTGTACCTCACTGGTACAAATTGGCATAATTATGCTCTAATTGTATTTTGAGAGAAAAGTTTCATTTTAACAGGAAGGGTGATGTGTAGGAGGAGCTAAGGTGGGAGGAGTACTGAGAGGAAGAGATGGAGTAAGAAGAGGAGAAGGAGAAGGAGAGTAGAAGCTAGGTGATGAAAGAGAGAAAGAGGGGGGAGACAGGGAGGCAAATGTTCATGTATCTCCACCAGTCAAAGATAGTGGTTATATCTAGGTTGGGTAGTGGGTTACACCTCTGATTGAACAATACCAAACTTATAAAGCCTATGATTAACATTTATTAAAAATGTATAAATGCAAAAAGGAAAAGGGGGCATGGGATATGGATTTCTACGGGGGGGGGGAATGGGGAAAGGGGATGGCATCTGAAGTGTAAATAAAATATCTAATAAAAGAATATAAGTTACAGAAAAAAAAAACAAAAACAAAAACAAAAAACAGCACTGACTGTTCTTCCAGATGTCCTGAGTTCAATTCACAGTAACCACACGGTGGCTCACAACCATCTGTAATGGTATCTGATGGCCTTTTCTGGTGTGTCTGAAGACAGCTACAGTGTTCTCATATAAATCTAAATAAATAAAAAAGGGGGGATGGTCCTGGTCAGCCTGTTGGAGGTCTTTGATAAACTGATACACAAAGACAGCATAAGATTTTGTGAATGGAGGCTAAGGTCTGACACAGTATAAGGACCAGAGGGGTAGAACACAGGAGTTGGTCTGAGGGGCAGAGTGTAACAGAAAGAGAAGGAAGTCAAACCCTGGGAGGTTTGTGAGAAGGAAGGAAAAATGAGGAAAAGGAAAGAAACCAGGTGAGATGACCAGGCTACCCATCTTGAAAGGAGAGAGCTAGAAATGGCTGATACCACTTGGCCAATTTGCTCTATTTTCTTGGGATATTTTCTCTTGATGTTCTGTTTTGTTTTTCTTTAGATGTTTTACTTGTTCGTTGGCCTCTGGCTTCCTGAGTTGAATGTTTTAATTCTCCTGAAAAGACAAAAACAATACCCCGTCCCTATCCTAATTATGAGGTTTCGTTTTTTAACAGGTTATATCTTTCCTAGGGTAAAATGTACTTTTGGTAACAGATAAAGTATTATCTTTCAACTGAAATTTTAAAAATTCTTATAAAATTTTGATACTTAGTATCTGTGGATAAATATCATTATACTTCTCTTAACATTATATATAAAAGCAAACTTTAAGTGTATTTTTTTTTTTTAGATCACAAAGGACATTCATTTTAAATTCCATCCTGACTCTCTTGGAAGATGCTTTTAAATTTAAATCACTGTAATTCTTATGTGCCTGCCTCTGCCTCCCAAGAGTTGGAATTATAGCTGTGTGTCTCCCAAGAGCTGGGATTAAAGGTATGAACTACTGCCTGGCTATGAATTCTTATAATGTTATTCTCATGGGGTAACTTTTTGATAACGTTGCAAAAACCCCTTCCCCAACATAACACATAATTCAGTTTCTAGTCTGAGGTCAATGCATCTTTAAAGTAACAGGCTGATTTAATTCTCTAGGTTTATCTACTACCGGATATCTCTCCTCACCTGCTTTTCTTTTCTCATTTGCATTTAAATTTTTTAAGTTAATAAAGCACTGTGTAATCTATCTGTGTGGGTCTTTTGTACCCTTTTCTGTTTATTAAGCATATCTTTTAAAGTGAGACTAGATTTTTCTATAACTGCTAAATGTGCTAAACCAGTTGTCCTGGTTTAATTTGGTTCTTCATTTCCCCTTATTTTTAGTGTTATGGGTAAACTTTCAAGTATTCTACTCTTAATTAAACATGATGTTAATTTGTTTGCTATTTCATTATTTTCAGATGTTTGTCTGTCTTGCCTGTATTAGCTGCATAAACTTTAATGTCTTTGCTAAGTTTTGCTGGGTTTCACCATTTCCATTCATGCCTCATGTGAGCAGAAGTCTTTGCCATTCATCTGCCAGGTAGTGATTTTCCATTTTGATGATCATATAGATATATCATTTCACATGCACCATGAATTGAAATAGAGATTTTCCTTTTGCTTTCCTAGTTGTTTGTCTTATAGCCAATAGTGCTGTGCTGATTTTGTGGTTCCTCCCTGAGTGTTGGCCATTCCATTAGTTTTGGTTTCATCAATGATTGATGAGCCATTAATAAACCATGTGTTAGCCAAATGTTGTGACTATTCTGTCAGTTCATTAGGTGCCTCTTTTGACGGAGTGATGAACAATTTAGGCCACCGAGCTATTTCCTCAGTGTAGGAAGGCAAGACCCCCTTGCTACCATATCTTGGTTACGAATGAATTCAGATAGGTTATCAGTTCCACTGTAAGACCTTTTCTTCCATGGTTAACTACGTGTGTGAAGGAGTCTAACTTCAGGCAGATCCAATTCATCGTTGTAATAGGTGTCCTTATAACCATAGGGTTGGCCATGACCAAGTATGAGGTTCTCCATGCTTTATCAAATGTCCAGATTAGTTTCTCAAAGAGAAAATATATATCATCTGTATAAAAAATTATTTGCAATAGACACTAACAGGCGAATGTTGGTGAACCACTTTTGCTTTATGAAGAGTTCCCAGTTGCCAGTTCACCAATAAATATGATATTCATACTTAGGGTATCATCTGATTCAGTATTGGTTAGGGTTGTATGCACAGAGAGAAGCTTACCAACAGTAACAAGATCTTCTCTTTGTTCTGCCCCCCACTGGAAATCACCTGCCTTTCTAGTTGTTGAAGCTTAATCTCCCTGCATAGCTTTAGCCCTTTGTTCCATGCCTGCCGGTCATTTTACATTATTACTGACAGAAAAAATAATTTGACTAAAGGCAGGGTCAAGCTGATGCCATACCCTTTTATGTTCTGAGGTTCATTAATCTTAAGAAATTCAACAACCATAAGCTAAGTTTAAGACCAATCAGAATAAAGGTCAGTTGGACCTGTTCTGTCTAGCTAACTAAAATAGCTTGAATCAGAGCAAACCAACAGGCAACACTTCCTGTACCTGCACATGAGTTCATTGTGGGTTTTGGCTATATAAACTGGTCCTGAGAAATATTTGGGGTCACAGTTTAGCTCCCAGGTCTTGACTGCATCTCTGATCCATCAGTCTTGGTCTATACATCAATGAACAAGCCCTGTTTAACTGAGATCAGTGTTTGAGTGGTTTATGCAGTGATTCCCAGAACTTAACACTAGATCCCTGTAGAGGGCTTCTTTATGTAAATATGGTATGTGATTCCTGCAGTGTACAAACATACCAACTAGGAGCTGAACCTGAGTTTTGTTCTACCATGGTGGGATTAAAGGCATGCATTAGTACTACCTGTTGACTATAACTCTAGAATTTACAAAACAACTAACTTATAGATCTCTGCCTCTCTCTGATGGGATAAATGGTATAGGCTTCCACCACACTATTCAAATATTTTATTTTAGCTCCACATCCCTCCAACTCTTAGAGATTTGGAAATCAAGTTTGAAATATAGTTACTCTTTGAATTTGCTTAAACATTTTAAATATTTTAATTGTGTTTTAAATACCAATAAAAATATCCTCTTTAATGTAGAGGAAACCTCAAAAGTTAATGTTCAAGATGGTATTGATCACATGGCAATCTACTGTCTGACATTCTAACATAAAATTGAAACATCTGGCTTAAGAAAACTCATTTTCAACTCATGCAAGTAAGGCAGGTGTGTCTTTGATAAATTATCATTCAAAAATAGTATTATTTTTGCTTTTATTTTTTCAAGACATTTGTTATTGTTTATAAATTAGGTTGGACTGAGTGATCAAGTAGTCTAATGAACTGTCACATCTCCTTATTCAGGATGTCTCTCATTTTGAAATCTAATCTTTACCAAACTTCATGGTATCTTCAGCTTTTCTTCTCCTATGTAAACAAAATCAAAACCTCTTCCCCAACATATTCCAGTTTCTATTCTGAAAACAACATATCTTTAAAATATAAAGGATGATTTAATTCACTAGGTTTTTTTTCTACTATCCAGTGTCTCTCCACAGCTGCTTCTTAATAGCAATTTAAATTTTGAATTCTTAATAGCATTTTAAAAATGTAAAGTTAATAAAACACTGAATAATCTATCTCTGGAGAGTCTTTTTTAAAACCCCTTCCTGTATTAAGTATACCTTTTAAAGTGCAATTAGATCTTCTTACAACTGCTTGTTGTAGGGTTGTGTGGTATACCTTTAATATGCTTTATTTTGTAATATACAAAACCCCTTTTTTTATTTTACCAGAGACATATGCTGAAGCATTGTTATTCTTGATTGGTACAGATATCCCCATAGTTGCCATAATTTCCAATAAATATATAATTACATAATCATCCTTTTAAGAACTTAAAACAGTTGACCACTGAAATTTCAAACATGTATCTATGGCGTGATGCACATAATATAATTTTCCAAACTCTGTAAAATAAAACATATTCATTTTCCAAATTCATTTTTAGGGGGTAACTTTTGGGTTACTTTCTGAAGGTAATAGAGTTTGGCTATACAAAGAACAAGCAGCACATTTCTGTATAATATTCTTGGCATTTTGCCAAGTGATAGAAAGTTTTCTTCAAACTTTTGGTGTTAATATGGTGCATCTTATGAAATTGTGAGCCTTCTACCACATTTACTATTAATAGCTGATAGATTTCATTATTACCTTGTGACAGAGGGTCTGGTAAATCTGTATGAGATATATGTTATATTCAATGGACTATTTCTATTTCTGATTACTTGTTATAGTTGAATAAATAGTAAACTTAATTCTGAATCAACTTGAAAAACTTTAGCACTTTCAATACATAAAACAACTTTTATTCTGCATATTGAGAGTCAGTTACTATATTAAGAGATTCTTGAAAATCTAATATTACCATAAGAATGGCATACGTTCTGATTTTTTAACTCAACCATAAGGGCTTTGAGCCACATTAGTTACTTTTTCTGACTTACATTCTGGCTTCCTTGATTTATTTGCATCAGTTTACAATATCGGGACACCAGAAATTGGTGACCTTTTCACAGTATAAAAAACAAAACAAACAAACAAAAAACATCAGTTCCTACTACAAAAGCCTATATTCAACAAAACTGGAAAATCTGGATAAATGAACAATTTTCTAGACAGATACAAGGTACCAAAGTTAAATCAGGAGCAGATAAACCATCTAAGTAGTCCCACAACCTCTAAAGAAATAGCAGGAGTCATTAAAAGTCTCCCCACCAAAAAAAGCTCAGGACCAGATGGTTTTAGTGCAGAATTCTATTAGACTTTTGAGGAGGACAAATACTAATTCTCTTCAAAGCATTCCACAAAATAGAAACAGAAGGAACACTACCTGATTTGTTCTAGGAAGCCACAATTACACTCATACCTAAACCTCACAAAGACATAACAAAGAAAGAAATCTTCAGACCAATCTCCCTTATGAATATTGATGCAAAAATATTCAATAAAATTCTCATCAACCGAATCTAAGAACATATTTAAACAATCATCCATCATGATCAAGTAGATTTTATCCCAGGAAGGCAGGGATGGTTCAATGTATGAAAATCCATCAATGTAACCCACTATATAAATAAACTCAAAGAAAAAAAACCCCACATGATCATCTCACTAGATGCTGAGAAAACATTTGAGAAAATTCAACATCCCTTCATGGCAAAAGTCTTGGAAAGATCAGGAATCCAAGGACCATAAGCAATCTATAGTAAGCCAGTAGCTAACATCAAACTAAATGGAGAGAAACCTTGAAGCAATCCCACTAAAATCAGGCACTAGACAAGGCTGCCCACTCTCTCCCTACCTATTCAATATAGTACTAGAAGTCCTAGCCAGAGCAATTAGACAACAAAAGGAAGTCAAAGGGATACAAATAGGAAAGAAAGAAGTCAAAATATCACTATCTGCAGATTATATAATAGTATACTTAAGTGACCCCAAAACTTCCACCAGAGAACTCCTAAACCTAAATTCCAAGGACATGTTGATTCTTCAATATGTTGAGCATTTAGTGATTCCTGTACCAGCTGTTCTAGTGACTGTAATTTTTCTGATGTTAAACACCATTGTTCTATTCACACAGGTTTATCAATTAACTATTTTAGAGGTAGGTCTGCTGGTACTTTTGAAAGACCAATAGCTGTTATGTACAATGAGCTGTTAATTTACTACATGAATGGTCTGTGACTGTTCTTGATAACATCTTTTAATATTTTTCTCAGAAGCATTCTTTATTTTATTTTATTTTTGAGATTAGAGAAATGTTATTCTATCTTTTCCATTGCTGCAACAAATCACCTCTCCATGAATTCATAGCTATACATGAATACCACATACAGCTTTAATTTTCCTATTTGTCCTTCTGGCCATATGAACTTACTCAGTCTTGGACTTTGCTTCACCTGAGATAAACTTCCAATCCCTAGAAGTTGAATATTTACTTCCCAAAGAGGCCAATCTGGATGCCAAGATTTTGGTGAAATTATTGTTTCATCTGATTCTATGTATTCACTTTCAAATCACTTTAATTTTAATGTTATTCATTTGTAATTTTAGCTTTGGCCTCTGATCATTCATAAATTTTTTTCTGGTTTCTCCTGAATTTTTTTGTTTTATCTAATGAAAGTTTTCTGCCCTTAATTATATCCAGAGCAGTGCTGTTTTAACAACAGGCCTTAAATGAATTGCTATGTAGACTAATTGCTTTAAAGCTGACCAAAAAAAATGATTCAATCAAATTTAATACTGGAACCTGCTGTAGGTTTCCTAGGGCATTTCTGAATGGCAAAGTGTTACCTTGCCTGTCCCTTCTTGATCTTCATTCATTACTCCAGTGCCAGCTTTTGCCATACCTTCTATATACTCCAGAAAGCTGAGGCCTTCTATTTGAAGAATCTCTAGAAAACACATTGTTTCTAGGAATGACTTGCCTACAGTTGCTTTTCAAATGACTTTTCTTACCACGATGAAAACATATGACATTTTTTTGTTGCAATAACATGAGGTTTAATGATACTAGTGCACCAGGGCTCCCTTGCATTGTAGGCAAGAAAACCCCAAGTTAAGAGAAGTTTATATACAGTTTAAGGGGTGTACTACAGAAACAGTGACTAAGCACAATATGATTGGCAGAACAATGTGACTTTTAAACTGATTGGTCTTTGGGGAGTGGGGTGGCAAGGACCTCCCTTGTCTGTAAGTGTCAAGGGTTGGTCTGTCTACATGCTCTGGGCCTTTCTCACCCATAGGTGGGTTCCCTCCACTGTGGTCTGAGGAATGTTAATCCACTTTACCTCTAAATGTTAATCCAGCAGGGTAATCCAGCAGGTGTCATTGAACTAAGGAATGTGCTTCTCCCAGGATGTGTCCTGGGGCAGTTAAAAATTAACTTTAACTAAAGAATAAGTTTAACCTAATTCTTACATTCCCCCCTTTTCTTTGTGGCTGATTCCAAACCTGGAATCACAAGCTGTCATCTTGGTGTACAGTGTGATATTGTTGTCTAGGCATAAGCACTTGTATGGTATTAACACAATCTTTAACACATTTAACCAGGCGATTAAAAATATAGGGGCCACCAGGCATATGGGGCCGCCATCTTTGAAATGGATTAAACAATGTCTCCAGTTTGTGAAAGGACCTCTTATGTTAGCTTTTGGGGAACATGAGGGTTACCCTCGAGGGCTAGTCCAGGCCTTCTAGCCAGGAGAGAGATTACGGTCTAGATGTTGAGTACCTCAGATGGAATCATATTGGTCAGTTACAGTCTATTTCTGAATTTTGAGTGTGCTGAACTGTCTAATTGGGCGATGGTTCCTCTGGAGCTGGTTTTACATGAAAGGCATGGATCTAAGCCGATATTCTATCAACCTTCATAGCGGTGGGAGTGTTCAGCAACACCAGGAATTTCAGCCAGATGTAGACCACGTCTTCAACCTGGAAACTATGGGATGTTTCCAGGGTCCCCAGTTCATAGGCCTGGGTCAACAGGGTCTACACTTCTTTCTGCACCACCTGAAGTCCTTTTAACCTAGCATGCAAATTACTGTTACTATGACAAGTAAGTCTAGTCACTTCTCCTAAGGTGGTCTGAGGAGCCCCATATAGAATCTCAAAAGGAGTTAGGTTAAACCTTGAAGGGGTGTTCCTAACCCTAAAAAGAACCAGAGGACGGAACACTACCCAGTCTGTACCGCCAGTCTCCATGAACAATTTAGTCAAGGTCTCTTTTAGGCTTCTATTTATTCTTTCTACCTGACCTGAGCTTTAGAGTCTATAAATGTAATGAAGTTTTTAATCAAACCCCAGGTACTTGGCCAATCCCTGACTTACCTGGGCAATGAAGGCAGGCCCATTGTCCAAACCAATTACCTTAGACACCACAAACCATGGAAAGAGTTCTTCTAGGATCTTTTTCACCACCACCGTTGCCATTTCTTTCTTTGTTGGAAAAGCCTCTACCCAGTCAGAGAAGGCATCTACAAATACTAGGAGGTACTTATTACCATACCTGGTGGGCTTGATCTCTGTGAAATCCACTTCCCAATAGGTTCCCAGTCTGTCGCCTTGAAGGAGTTTGCCAGGTTTGGCCTTGGTTCGGCAGGCATTTACCTTTTGACAGGGTACACATGCATGTACAATATCTTCAACCAGCAGTGTAAGTCCAAGTACATGGAACTCAGTGTTTAACATGGTAGCCACAAGTTTCTTGACTCCTAGTCAGGTTCACTGGTGCATCTGTTTCACCTTTTCAGCTACCTGCACCAGATCTCTCAAAGACTTGTTCTATAATCCATCTAACTTCTGTAGCTTTTTCTTAATAACACTGGCAGATTGGTCAATAAAGGTTATCATCACTGTTGCTTTATGCTTATCAGACATAGGGTCATAGGGTGTGAAACAGCAAAACGCCTCCATCAACCATTTTAGGAAAGCTGAAGGGGATTTGGTAGGTCCTTGGACCATTTCTCTTACCTTAGCCAAATTAGTGCAGCACTACACAGCTCCCTGGAGACCTGCAATTAGAGTCTAGTGGTAGACCTTCAGATGCTCCCTAATGTCAGGCGTGTTGAAGTCTCAATCGGGTCTGGTCATCGGGAACTCAGCGTCTATCTCAGTGGTGAGTTTAGAAGCAGTGGAGGAGAGGCCTGCCCTGCCACGTGGCAGCTGTTCCACCATGTGGTAGCTGGGTGTTCCAGTAGAGACGTCCCTTGTATTCTCTGTTTCCTTCCTTTAAAAAAAAAACTGGCAAATCTTAAATGTAGAGAAGGGGAATAAAGGCCAACTTTGAAGAAAAGCTTAGAGGAAGAAACATAGAGGCTTGATAAGAGAGTCAGAGTCAGAAGGAGTGAAATTTTGGATTATGGGAGAGAGACACCTGGAGGTTGGCTTGGAGCCAGCAGCTCTTGGGAGCAGTTTCTCTAGGTCCAGCTCGGAGTTCTGAGTCACGAGAAAAAAAAATTGTCTCAAAATGAAAAAGAACTTTTCACCCAAGGGGGAGAAGGAACACAGGGGTGATGGTAGCAAGCAGGGTCCCAGACCCGCTGCTTCAGGCAAGCCAGCTGGGCTGTAGCAAGCCGCAAATGACCAAGGAGGCAAAGGGAGAAGAGACCAAGCAGGGTGCTTCAGGCAAGCCAGCTGGGTTGTAGCCGGCCACAAATGACCAAGGAGACAAGGAAGAAGCCTACACTAGCAGGAAACACTAGAAAGACTGACCCCTGGGGGAGATATGCTAGAACACAGTAGATTCAGTCCAAAATGATGTCAGTCAAAGTCCAAGAACACAAAGAACAACAACCAACAGACAGACAGTTTGCCAAGAAAACAGAGAAAAACAACATAGACAGCTCACGCCTGTCATGGGCAGTGCATAAACCAGGTGATATAGACAGTTCGCATCCCCATCACAGGGGCCGAGACCAGGTTACACAATCAGGACATAAAAGATTGCCAGTAGAAGGGTCCAATTACCAGATGATGTGGCCAGTCTACACTGGACCTAATTTAACAGATTCAGATGACTTGGTCAGCCTACACTGGACCAAATCTAACAGATTTCTAACACCACCAGCAATAAACAACACAAACAGAATTAGACATAGACACACTGCCAGCAGAGTACAACAAACATCGCCCCAGGAGGTAGTGGCCAAAGACCACCTTCAAACAGAAAAGGGTTGTTCCTGACCCTATCTCCCATACAAATAAACTCGGGGCATCCCCCCAGAGAACTGTGGCCTGCAGTGTGCTGACATGTCTGTCCCACTGCTTCCACTACCCATGAATTACCTCTCAGAACTCATAACCTGACCCTTATCCCAGGGTCCTTCCCTCCTTGGCTTGCCCAGTTCTTGTCCCTGCCATGAGCACAGAAACCATGCTACATAAACAGTCACCCCTGCTACCGGCACACAGACACAGGCAGTTGCCTCTGCCACAGGGACACAGAGAGTTGCTTCTGCCATGGGCACAGACACAGTACACACACAGTTGCTCCTGCCACTGACACAGACATTTCATAGACACAAAACACAAAACAGAAGACACACCTGCTCGAGCAAAAACCTCCAATTCCTGAGTCATGGGTTTCTGAAAGAGCATATCTTGGTGGGACTTCCAAAATGTTGAACCCTAAAATCCAAAACCAGGGGAGTGCTCCCCCAGAAACTCACATGGATGGGATTTGCTGCAATAACATGAAGTTTAATGATACTGGTGCAACAGGGCTCCCTTGCATTGTAGGAAAGAGAACCCATTTTGATATTTTTTAAAAAACTTTTAGAAATTACTTCTATCAGAATACCATCATAAATGTAAGATCCAATATTAGCCACATTTCTAATTCATTCATCTGTTGGCGCTCATCTTGCCTTTAAAGGTCTAATCACCCGTTTGCATTATGAATTAGCATTTTCAAAAGCCAAAGATTTGGGTAATATTTGTCTCACTTCTGAACCTGATACTACTCTATTTACAGCTGAAGTCAATCTTTGCAAAAAAATCAGTAAAGGCTTCTCTTGGCTTTGTATAATTTTACTGAATGACTCAGACCTCTTTCTCATTTTCTTAATCTTGTTCCAAGCATTTAAAGCTGCTAAATGGCAAAGCATCAAGGTGTACATAGCATTGAGCTCATATTGCCTTTTTAACTTGGCATATTGACCTTTACCTAGCAAGTGATCCTGAAAAATATTAATTCCTCTAGCCCTATTTCATTGTTCTATGGCCCTAGATTCCTATTTCAACCATGTTCATCATTGTAACTAAGAACAAACTTCCAATATTGCTGTTGCCAAATCTTTCTAATCTTGGAGGATAATTTTGTTCTTAGTTGCCTATGAATTTAATATCTGCTTCACATAGGGTGAATGCATACCATGTGAAATGAACACTTCCTTAAGTCTCCTCAAATCTATTATGTCTAGAAGATTCCATGTCATTTCTTCATAACTTTGTGGGTGACTATCTTATGCTGGTAGTTCTTATATAGTAACTGGATAAACTAAGGTTGGGTTTCTAAAAAATTTGGTCTGCTTCTCTTTGTAATGATATAGTAAGTTTTATCTAAGTTCCTCTGTTTGTTTTCCTTCTGACTCCCTCTGACTCACTAGAGTTTTTCGTTAATAATTCTATGTTCACTTCCTGTCAACTGGTTGCTTGCTCTGCTTCTTGACTTACGGTTGGCTTTATTTAATCCTGTTAACAGTATTCAAGCAGAAGGCTCTTGAATTACAAGTGTGTTCTAAGGCTGAGCTACACCAGAACTATAAACAGGTTTTTCCAGTAAATAACACAATCTCGGGGGTCACAGTGTGATCAAATATCATACAACAACAATAACAAAAAGGTGAAGCTTGTTGGTCTGTGATGGAAAGAAGTGACTCCAGTTTTAACAGAAGTCAATTTGTGGCTAGGGTAGGTAGTGGTTGTTAAAGCTGTATAGCTGGGAACAAAGATGACAGGATAAGGGATTAAGTAAGTGGGCAGGGAGATTAAGTAAGTGGGCAGGTAGTGGTAAAAGGCCTGGATTCAGAATTTATAACCCATACATGATCTCAAAAGGAGAGATAAAGAATCTGTTTGGGGAGAGCTCTTAACCTGAGAAAGGCTAATGGCAAGAGTTTATCCCAGTCAAGGTGAAACTCTTATGAGAGCATAATAAGAGTGTTTTTGAAAAAATGATTCACTTTTACACCTTTCCTGGGAACAAGGATTGTATGGGATATGAAAATATCAAGAATGTTAAGAGCTTTAAAGAGAGTCTTTGGGATATTGTAGGTGAATTCATGGCCCTTATCTGATTGGACAGAAGTAGGGACTACTACCTGAGGATGATCTCTTAGAGGAGAAGATCAGAGACTGCGCCATTTTGTAGATAATGACAAACTCACTGATACACACTAAAAAGTTGTCCACAAAGACCAGGAGATACCTCATACATTTAACAGTGAGCATATTGGTAAAGTCAAGTTGCCAGCCAGTTCCTAGTTTCTTGACCTACTGAGTAGGAAAAGGAAGGCTAGAGTAATTGAAGTTGGGGTTAGATATTTTTTAGATTTTGCAAGAGTCAGTAATGAATTTTAAGAAAGACAGTTCCTCAGGGGTGGGCTGTAGATGGGCCTTAACAAGGTAATATAAAGCTTCACTATTAGGATGGAAGAGCTGCTGTAGATAGAATAGAATTTTTTTTTTTTGAGTGTGAGGAGATAAAAGCAAACATATGGATTGTAAGGGGAGTTTGTTCTGTAGTGAGTGATACTGATTCAGGCCCTCAAGTACTGAGGCTTTAGCTGCATTGATAGCTAGTATATTTTCCTTAGAGATTATGTAATTGTCAGTTTGGTGGGATCAGCAGTTGATAATTCTTATGGCTATGAGGAGATGAGAGGACTTTAGCATGGCCATGATTTGGTCTGAGTTGATTATTGATCCTCCCTCTGTTGTTAGTAGTCTGTACTTCACCCAGATTGCCATGTGACAGAGGATATAAAAGGCATACTTGGAGTCTATATAAAGATTTAAGGATTGTTCCTGTACTAGTTGAGTGGTATGAGTGAAAACTATTAGTGATTTGTGGTCTTCACTAGGAGGTTCTATGCCTCATTTACCTTGCTGTTCCAAACAGTGACATATTCTATTTTCCAGACTCCTTTGAATAAGAATTGACTGTCATCTGTGTACCAGGTGAAGGTATTTTGAAGTAATATGCCCTCATATATATGTGAGGGGTGGGTACCCTTCTAGGGTTTTCCATGAAAGTTAGAGGGGGAGTATCCTGGGATTGGCCCATGGAAGAATTTGGACATATCGAGAGGTGGGCACAGCTGAATCCATTGTAGCTACATGAAGGGGAAGAACTCATAAAGGATTCTGTGTCTGAAGACAATTGCATGTTAGGAGATGAGATGGATTATGAGAGTTTACTGGTTTAAGGGCAGTCTTATAAAGACCAGCCAGGAGGCAGGTCTTAAATCTAACTCTAGCTAGGATAACCTCTATGGTACTGTGGTTCCAATTAGTTAGTACCAAATTTGTTTGGTAAATACTACCTGCATGTGCTCTAGCTGGCTCCCAGACTCACCTGTGTTCCTCAGAGAGAAGATTGTTGATAAAAATCAAACAGATGTCATGAAAGGTAAGGTAATAAGACTGTGATAAATTGGAACTCATTGATGAAAATAGAGGAGTTGGCAGTAGGACCCCAGTCCTTTTTTTTTTTTTTTTTTTTTTGGGAGAGCTCACTCAGAGAGAAAAGCACATGAACCCTGACTAGGCTGACAGTTTGGCTGCATAATGTATAAGAAGAACAGGGCCTGAAGCAGATTTAGAGGAGGGTCAAAGAACAGTAAAGGAGTGGGTAGTTGTAGGGCTAAATTATGATGACAAGGATGGTGATAGAGAGACAGCCATGGGTAGAAGTCAGTAAAAGGAGGTTTGTCAACCTGCTCAAAAGTAGTATAGGAAAAGTAGGTCAGAGGTGTGGACTTTGGGAAACTGCCAGTCCAGAGTAAGGGCTTAGGGCAGAGGTTAAGAGAAAGCCTGGCCATAGAGAATTTATTCATTTCCCAGTTGCTCACAGTATTGTAAATATCCCAAATAACAAGGTGCCATCAGGTAGCCATTTGGATCAGTCATCTAAGGGGTATTGAGGCCAGATTTACTTAGAAAAGTGAAGAAGCTTAGAGGCCTCTAGTTTTCTTATTGTGACAAAATGCTCAATACTTAAAAGAGTTAAAGTCCATTTTGGCTCAATATTTTAGAGGGATTTCAGTCACACATATCAAGACAGGCATGGGAACTTGGTCCAGGACAGCAGCACTGTATGACAAGTATTCTTCATTAAGCTAGAGCTGAAGAGGCAAAGACCACAGCAGGACCAGGGTCAGGAATAACCTTTCAAGGTTCACCATAACAACCTATTCCTACAAGCTAGGCCCTACCTCCTAGATGATATACGGCCTTCAAACTCATTTCTAAGGCTGGCTGAGTCCCCAGTAGGGGACAGTACAGATAGTTTACATAAATTTAATTTTAGGATTTTCTTATTTTTGTATTATTTGTATAAGTGTTCTACATGTAAGTGTATCTTGTGTGTGTAAGTGTATCAAGTGTTTGTGAAGATCATAAGAGAGCATTTAGTCCCCTGAAACTGGAGTTACAGGTGATTGTGAGCCTCTATGAGGATGCCTATGTGAAATCAAAGTCCTCTAAAAGAATATTCTGTGCTCCTACCACTAAACTATCTCTCCAGCCTAATAAATTTGTTTTTAATACCAAGATTCCACAATAACAATCAACAAAATAATAACCATTTTTTGCAATTAGAATTCTTTTTATTTGTAAAAATTCAAAACTATAATTTCAAGAGGTACAGATCCTGTCATTTTGGCCCACACATACTTTTTTCTAGCATCCCCATGGTTACATGAGTAGAAAGACTTTTTTTAATTTTGTTTTTTTACTTCAAAAGTTTTTATAGTTCTATTGTAATCAAAATAACATGGTACCAGAACAAAACATTTCAAAATTGGGACAGGATATTCCCTTGGGTTTTGAGAGATGGGCTGAGAAGACACAAGGAGAGGATAGTCTCTTTAATGTCTGAAGCACAGAGTGGAAATTCAGCCCTCTCTCCCTATAGCTACTGGCTCCATGGCTTTGGCCAACTTCCTTGAGCTGTCACAGCCTCACTTCCATTATGTGGATAAGTGACAATTCAAGACTGTAGGAAGGTGGCATGAGTTGCTGTTCAGATTCTACAACAAGGACTTCTCATTTTGCCTCTCATTTTTAAAAATGGAACATAGCTTATTAATGTCTATTTATCATATATAATTTTTTCAGGTTATAGATTCTTTTTCCCAATTTTCTTTTATACCATTTTAATTACATGCAAGTATTAAGGTCAGTTCTAGGTTGAGGAATTAGCAATAAAATAAACACAAGTAGTCAAGGAACAAGCAAGACAATAAACACAAATAGTCAAAGTACAAGCAAGGCTGTAAACAAAATTCTGTGCTCACTCTCATGATTTAGACCTTGTGGGACAGAGAATCAAAGAGAGAAGTTATAATGTCTCTTGTATTTTTCTTAAATGTGAACAGTTCTTCAGACTCAATCATGGGCTGCTCTAGAAATCAATCCAATATTGGAAATAACAGCCTTCATTTGGAAGGCTGGTTCTGGACATTTTCAGAGACATATTGGAAGTTAGCTGCAGTTCTCTATGATGTTATGTTAGCAAGAGATAAAGTTGAGACAGGATCTGGATTTCAAACAAGTGTTACTGCATGTGTTAAGGCTCTTTTAACCATCATGTTAAAATTACTTTTGTTGCTTCTACAGTACTTAATGTAAGTTATACTAATTGTACACTTTCTAATTGTGTTAGTGTGTTGAAACCTGGCATGTCTGTTATGGGGGTGGGGGGTCTATCAACCAGCTTTTGTTTTATTGCCCTGAGTATTACAGGACCTTGGTATTCTGAAAAAAGCTTGCAAGTACTGGGAGAAGTGAGTCAGGCTTTAAGCAGAAGCAAGAGGATAGTGGGCTTGACTATTGCTGGTATAACAGCTTTAATTACATAAATTGCTAGCACCACTGCTTCTGCAATTGCTTTGACCCAAGAAGTTAAGACAGCTGCATTTATTAATCGTTTAGCAAAAAAAATGTTACTAATGTGTTGAGTATACAAGAGGATTTAGATAGGCATTTGGAACAACAAATTGATGCTTTTTATCCTATTCCAATTATTGGAAGGAGGTTCAGAGTTTAGGAATAAGGAGCCACCTAGAGTGTCATGCCAAATACCAATGGATTTGTGCTACTTCTAAAATGTACAATGATAGTCATTATAATTAGGAAAAAGTTTAAAGACACTTGCAGGGTATTTGGCATAATTCTAACACCTCTCTGTATGTTTTAACTTTACATAGTGAGATTATGAATTTAAAGAATGCTGCTCTGCTGAGTTTTGATGTTGCAGATACTGCTGATAAACTTATCCATGGCCTGAGGTCAGTATTTCCATTTTGGTCAAGCTTCAAGAATGGCATATATAGCTTGACCATGCTAGCTCTTTTTGTCCTGGCAATATTTTTATTCCTACCCATTGTGTTAAAGCTTGTCTTCCACAGTATCAACATGTTGGTGGCAAATATACATGTCTTGAAACTGAAAATGGACCCCAGACAAAGTTATTAATTTAACAGGCTGGTAAGCCAAGGATGGGTAAGATTCTGCACAGATTCTTACCAACCTGAGACAGAAGTGCATTGCTTTTAATAGTACATTTTCCATGATGGGTAAGGAAGGCACTCTTGTCAGAACAACCTAAGACAGTGAAAAGGATTCATTGTTTCCATAGGTGAGCTTTGTAAATTTCTTTGTAATCCAAGAAGTTCTGGGTAAATGGGCACATGCATCAACTGCTCCAAATTTAGTCTCTAACATGCAGTTCCGTTTTAGTTGTGAGTCGATGCAAATTTTATGAAAATTGTTAGAGAACATATGTTTTTGTTCAGTTGGAGCATTGTATTACATTTACCCTAAAAACATCTGAACAATCTGTGTACCAACCACTCTAGTCAACAATCTTTTTTTTTCTTTTACTGGATATTTTCTTTACTTATATTTCAAATGTTATCCCCTTTCCAGATCTCCGCTCTAGAAACCCCCTATCCCATCTCTCCTCCACCTGCTTCTCTGAGGGTGCTCCCCTACCCACCTACCCACTCCTGCCTTCCTGCTCTGGCATTCTCCTACATTGAGGCATGGAACCCTCACAGGACCAAGGGCCACTCTTCCCACTGATCTCCAACAAGGCCATTCTCTGCCACATATGTGGCTGGAGCCATGGGTCCCTCCATGTGTACTTTATGATTGGTGGTCCAGTCTGTGGGAGTTCCAGGGGTCTGACTGGTTGACACTGTTGCTCCCCCCATGGGGCTGCAAACCCCTTCAATTCCTTCAGTCCCTTCTCCAACTCATCTATCGGGGACCCCACGCTCACTCCAGTGGTTGGCTGTGAGCATCCTCCTCTGTATTTGTCAGGCTCTGGCAGTCTCTCAGGAGACAGCCATATCAGGTTTCATCAGCAAACACTTCCTGACATCTCACAATTAGCGTCCAGTCAACAATTTTAAATGCAAAAGTTTAAAAATCTAAAAACAAATTAAATAAAAGACTTGCGGTTCGTGTTTTGGTGTGTGCCACTGTCAGCTCTGAAATGCAATCTGTGATGAAGCAGTAAGACAATTATCTGCTGTTTTGATGATTATGTTTCTGCATAAAGCCTGGCAGAGTCCAAATTTGAACACGGATCATACAGCAAGAATGACTCCTCTGAATGCAGACTTCACTCTGTGATCCTTGATCTTGGAAGCCTGACTGAATATGGTAGTAGGGTAATTTGGTTTTGCTCCTGTGAAAATAAACAACACATGTAAACTGTATAGCATGGTGCTTAGGATTTTTTCTTTCTATCTTATTTAAGTTTCAGCCACTTTACTTTTTTCACTAATTACTTTATTTACTTAACATCCAGATTGCTGCTTCCCCTCTAGCTACTTCTCCCAGTCCTCCCATCTCTCCTCCCCACCCCAACATTCCTCTCTTTTTCTCCTGAGAGGAGGGAAGGCCTCCATGGATATCAACCCCACCTTGGCATATCAAGTTGCTGTAGAACAAGGTGCATCTTCTCCTACTGAGGCTAAACAAGCCAGGCCACTTTGGGCACAGGGCTTTGAACCAAAGCAGACAACCGAGTCAGAGACAGTCTCTGCTCCTGCTGTTAGGGTTCCCACATGAAGACCAAGCTCCACATACATATGTGTAAGGTGCCTAAATCTTTCCCAAGCATATTCTGATTGGTGGATCAGTCTTTGTGAGCTCCTATAGGTGCAAGTTAGTTGACTTTATCGGTTTTCTTGTGGTGTCCTTGACCTCTCTAGCTCTTCTAATTTTTCTTTGCCCTCTTCCAGAAGATTTCCTAAGCTCCTCCTAATGTTTGGCTATAGGTCTCTACATCTGTTTTCAACAGCTACTGGAATGAAACCTCTCAGGTAACAATTATGCTAGGCTTTTGTCTGAAAGTATAGCAGTATACATTTAACAGTGTCAGAGGTAGGCTTTCTCTCATGGCATGGGTCTCTTCCCTCTTTATCCCTGTATGTCTTGTAGGGAGGAAAAATTGTGAATCAAAGATTTTGTGGCTGGGTTGGTGTCCCCTTCCCTCCATTAGAAGTCTTGCCTGGTTACAAAAGGTGGCCAGTCCAGGTTCCACATGCCTTACTGCTACAAGTCTTAGCTAGGGTCACCCTCATAGATTCCTGGGAGATTCAATTGTTCTAGGTTTCTAGCTAGTCCAAGAGATGCTCCACTACCAACAACCATGATTTAAAGTTCTCTTTCCCAGTTCTTCTTCTGTCATTCCCACCCTTGATCTCTCCTGTTCTCTTCCTCAGCCTCTCTCCAATCTAGTTCTCTCCCTCCTCTCACATCCACCTTCAATCTCTAATTTATTTCTCCTTCTAGGTGGAATTCAAACATTCTTCCTTGGGCTGTCCTTGTTACTTAGCTTCTTTGACTTTGTGGATTATAGCATGGTTGTTCTGTACTTTACAGCTAGTATCTACTTATTCATGAACACATACCATGTTTATATTTCTGAGTCTAGATTACCTCAATCCATATGATCTTTTCTAAGTTCCTTCCATTTGCCTGCAAGTTTCATGCCATCTTAATAGTTGAATAATACTTCATAGTGTAAACATACCATTTCTTTAACCATTTGTTAAATTAATTATTTAATTAATAAATCCCGGCAGCAGGTTCACTACCAGCTGCAGCTTTATGTTCCTAAATGAAAACCTTTGATGAACAATTTAGCATTTGAATATTCCTTAAGCAGCTCAACAGCTGGGCTACTGCCTAACCTCCATGTGGTTAATCCCAATTTATTACTTACTAATTCTTTGTCCTATCTTGGCTGCTCTGGACCCAGAGGGCTGCCCAGCTAGGTCATAAACTCCTGGCCCCTTCACATGGTGGCCATGCTTCCCTGTATTGAACTATTCACAAGCATGGTGTCTCAGCTTGCCTTCCTTTACCAGCATGGTGTATCTCCCTTCTCCTTCCTTCTCTTCCCAGTCTCATGCCTGGGAAATCCTCTCAAACCCATCTTTGTCTGTTCTTGCCAGCTACTGCCTGTTGGTATTTTTATTTACCGATCAGAACCAACTGGGGGTAGGTTCCCAGAAGCAATGTGCGGACATTCATGTAAGCAGTTCTGGGGACACAAATCAACACTAGAACACAAGGAGAACACCACCATGTTGGTAGAGTGGGGGAGAAGAGAGATGCCTTACCTGAGAAGAGTGTAGGACAGAGAGGCATGACCTCCATGTGAAGGAGCCAGGAGAGCATGACCCAAGCACAGTCGAGCTGGGCAGCCCTCTGGAACCAGAGCAGCCAAGATAGAGCCCAGAATTTAGTTAAGGTGTAACTTGGAATTATTGGCAGGAGGTAGATTCAAGTAGTGGTGGCAGTTAGGCAGTGGCCCAGCTACTGTGCTGATTAACATATATAAAAATATAAAGTTTTTTTTTGTGAGTATGTGTCTTTCATTTGGGAACATAAACTATTGAGGCAGGTAGCAAACCCAGTGACAAGATTTATTCATTAATTAAATCAACATCCATTCTCTGGTTGAAGGACATACAAATTGTTTCCAGTTTCTGGCTAATATGAATAAAGCTGCTATAAACATAGTTGAGTGAGTGTCCTTGTGATATGCTTGAGCATCTTTTGGGTATATGCCCAGGAGTGGTATAACTGTAGACTGAATTTTGAGGTAGAAATAGAATATTCAAAACATCAAATTGATTTACAAAATGGTTGTGCAAGTTTGCACCCCATCAGCAATAGAAAAGTATTCCCCTTGCATCTTGCTCCATATTCTTGCCAACATGAGCTGTCACTTGAATTTTTTATTATTTATTTTTTTTACAACTCCCAATTGCTGTCCTCTTCTTCCCCTCTGAAAGGGTAAGCCAGCCTTCCGGGTATAACCACACCCTGGCATATCTGGTCTTTAAGGATTAGGCATATTCTCTCCTACAGAGGCAGGATAAGGAAGACCTCTGCTATATATGTATCAGGGCCCTCTGTCCAGCCTGTGTATGTTCTTTGGTTGGTGCCTCAATCTCTGATAGCTGCTAGGAGCCTAGATTAGTTGCCACTGTTGGCCTCCCTCCTGTGGGGTTCCTATCCCTTTAGGGCCTTCAATCCTTCCCCCAACTCTTCCATAAGAGTCCCCAACTTCTGTCCAATGTTTAGCTGTGGCTATCTGCATCTGTTTCAGTCTGCTGCTGGGTAGAGTCTCTCAGAGGCCAGATTTGATAGGCTTACAGCATAATAGAGTCTCACTAATAATCTCAGGGATTGGTGCTTGCCCATAGGTTGTGTCTTAAGTTGGGCCAGTTACTAGTTGGGTGTTGCTTCAGTCTCTGGTCCATCTTTGTCCCTGCATTTCTTTTAGACAGAAAAGATTTTGGGTCAAAAGTTTTGTGGGTAGATTTCTGTCCTTATCCCTCCACTTGAGGTCCTGCCTAGCTACAGGAGATGGCCTCTTCGGGTTCTATGTCCCTATTGTTAAGCATCTCAGTTAAGGTTGCCAGCAATGACTCCTGGGAGTGTCCTCTATCCCAAGTCTTTGGGACTTTCTAGAGATTCTCCTCACCCCACAACTCCAAGAAGCTACAGATTTTCATTCTTTCTCCTGGAAGTCTGAGTTTCTCTCCTGTCTCTTCCCATACCTAATCTTGCCCCACCTCCCATCCACTCCTCCTCCCTTCTCCCATCCAGATCCCCACTCTGCCTCCCATGACTATGTTGTTCCACATTCTAAGTGGGGTTTAAGGCATCCTCAATTGGAAATTCCATCATGTTTAACTTATTTGGGTCTGTGGGGTATATTATGGGTATTCTGTGTGTTATGGCTAATATCTACTTATTAGTGAATACATACCATGCATGTACTTTGAGCATGGGTTACCTCACTCAGGATGATATTTTCTAGTTTGATTCATTTGCCTTCAAAATTCATGATGTCCTTGTTTTTAATGGCTGAATAATATTCCATTGTGTAAATGAATAACTGTGTCTATATCCATTCTTCAGTTGAGGGACTTCTGGGTTTTATTTCTTGCTATTACAAATAAGAGTACTATGAACATAGTGGAGCATGTGTCTTTTGGGAATATGCCCATGAGTAGAATAGCTGGGTCTTCTAGTAAAGCTATTTCCAATTTTCTGAGAATAGTCCACATTGATTTCAAGAGTGGTTGTACAACTTTGCGATCCCACTAGCACTGAGGAATATTCCTCTTTCTCTACATTCTCACTGGCATGTACTGTCACTTGAGTTTTTTTTTTTTTAATCTTAGCTATTCTGATTGGTGTAAGATAGAATATCAGGGTCATGTTGATTTACATTTCCCTGATGACAAAGGATGTTGAATATTCCTTTGTTTCCCAGACTTTCTACATTCCTCTGTTGAGAATTCTGTTTAGCTATGTATAATATTTTTAAAACTTGGTCATTTGGTTTGTTACAGTCTAACTTCTTAAGATATATATATATATATATATATATATATATATATATATATATATCCCTCCATCAGAAGTAGGGTTAGTGAAGATCTTTTCTTAATCTATAGGAGCTGTTTTGTACTCTCAAAAATGTCCTTTGCTTTAGTGAACCTTCCATTTATCAATTGTTGATCTTAGAGCCTGTGCTATTGGTGTTCTGTTTAGGAAACTGTCTCCTGTACAAATGTGTTTAGAGATATTTCCAACTTTTTCTTCTATGAGATTTAGTTTATCTGTTGTTATGTTGAGGTCCTTGATCTACTTTGACTCAACTTTTGAACAGGGTGGTAAATATGAATCTATTTTCATTCTTCTACATGCAGATATTTAGTTATACCAGCACTATTCATTGAAGATGCTTTCTTTTTTCCATTGTATTGTTTTGACCGCTTTGTCAGAAAAATCAAGTGACCATAGGTATGTGGGTGTATTTTGGGACTTTGATTCTATTCTGTTGATCAACCTGTCTGTATATGTTCCAATACCATGCAGTTTTTTTATCACTATTTCTCTGTAGGATAGCTTGGGGACAAGGATGGTGATGCCTCAAGGTTTATTGTTGCTGTTGTTCAGGATTGTTTTGGCTATCCCGTGGGTTTTTTTTTTTTTTTTTTCATATAAGTTAAAAATTTTTCTTTCAAGGTTTGTTGGTCTGTAAAAAATTATTTTGAAATTTTGATGGGAATTGCATTGAATGCATAGATTGCTTTTGGCAAGATGGCTATTTTCACTATATTAATTTTATCAATTCATGAGAATTAGAGAGCATTCCATCTTCTAATATCTTCTTCAATTTCTTTCTTCAGAGACTTGAAGTTCCTGTCATACAGATCTTTCATTTGCTTGATTACAGCTACACAAAGATATTTTATATTATTTATAGCTATTATGAAGGGTGTTGTTTCCCTTATTTCTTTCTCAGCACATTTATCATCAGTATAAAGACTCCTAAGGAGATAGCTAGATCATGATCCTGTCAACATGTACTTTCTGGCATCCACATCAGTGTCTACCTTGGTGACTGCACATGGGATGGATATTCAGGCAGAACAGATTACAAACAACTCCTTCAATTTCTGTCCCACACCTTGTCTCCATATTTGCTCCCATGAGTATTTTGTTACTCCTTCTGAGAAGGACCGAAGCACCCACACTTTGGTCTTCCTTCTTCATGAGATTAATGTGGTCTGTGAGTTGTATCTTGGGTATTGTGAGCTTTTGGGCTAATATCCAATTATCAGTGAGTTCATACTATGTGTGGTTTGTGTGTGTGTGTGTGTGTGTGTGTGTGTGATTGAGTTTCCTCACTCAGGATGATATTTTCTAGTTCTATTCATTTGCCTAAGAATTTCATAAAGTCATTGTTTTTTAATAGCTGAGTAATACTCTATTGTGTAAATGCACCACATTTTCTGTATCCATTCCTCTGTTGAAGGACATCTGGGTTCTTTCCGGCTTCTGGCTATTATAAATAAGGCTGCTATGAACATAGTGGATCATATGTCCTTGTTATATGTTGGGGCATCTTTTGGGTATATGCCCAGGAGTGTTATATCTGGGTCCTCAGGTAATGCTATGTCCAATTTTCTGAGGAACCACCAGACTGATTTCCAAAATGGTTGTGCCAGCTTGTGATCCCACCAACAGTGGAGGAGTGTGAGGGGGAATTCAAGGGCAGGGAGATAGGAGTGGGTTGGTAGGTGGGTAGGGGCATACTCTAATAGAAGCAGGAGGAGGGGAGATGAGATGGGGATTTCTGAGTCGGGGGCAAATGGGGAAAAGGGATAACATCTGAAATGTGAATGTGAATAAAACATTAAACACACACACACACACACACACACACACACATATATATATATATATATATACACACACATATATATATATATATATATATATATATATATATATATATATATGAAGGACTCCTGGTTTTGTTGAGTCAATTATGTATGGAGTCTCTTTGCTGAAGTTTATCAGATGTGGATCTCTGATAAAATTTTGGAGGTCACTTATGTATCCTATTCTATAATCTGCAAATAGTGATACCTTGACTACTTTCTTTCAAATTTGTATCTTCTGATTTCCTTTTGTTGACTTATTGCTCAAGCTAGAAATCAAGTACTATATTGAATGAATAGAGTAGAAGCCTTGCCTTGCCCTTGATTTTAGTCTGATTGCTTCAAGTTTCTCGCCATTTAATTTTGATGTTGGTGTATATTGACTACATTATGTTTAATATGTACCTTGAATCCCAGATCTATCCAATACTTTTGACATAAAGGGATATTGGATGGTGTTGAAGGATTTTTCAACATCTAAATAGGTGATTCTGTGAGTTTTTTCTTTCAGTTTTCTTATGTAGTGGATTATGCTGACAGATTTTTGTATATTGAACCATCCTTGCATCCCTGGGTTAAAACCTACTTGATCATATTTTGATGTGTTCTTAGCTCCAGTTTGTGAGAATTTTATTGGATATTTTAAATAGGTGTTCATTAGCATAGTTTGCTTGAAGTTCTCTTTCTTTGTAGAGTCTTTGTGTGGTTTCGGTATCAGAGTGATTATGGCCTCATAAAATGAGTTTGTCAGTGTTTCTTCTGTTTCTATTTTGTGGAATAGATGACAATATGAGTATTCTCATCTTTGAAGTACTCAGATGATTCTACACTAAAAACATCTGTCCCTGAGCTTTTTCTGGATGAGAGGGTTTTAATGAATACTTTTATTTCCTTAGGGGTTATAGACTGTTTAGATAGTTTACCTGAGCTCAATTTAACTTTGGCAAATGGTATTTATCTAGAAAAATTATACATTTCATTTAGGTTTTCTAGTTTTGTAGAGCATAGGCTTTTGAAGTAAGACCTAATGATTTTTTTAATTTCCTCAACTTCTGTTATTATGTTTCCTTTTTCATTGTAGATTTTGTTAGATACTGTCTGTATGCTTTTTAGTTAGTTTTGCTAAAGGTTTGTCAATCTTGTTAATTTTCTCAAAGAACCAACTCTTTGCTGTGTTTATGTATTTGCTATGTTTATTTTATGTTTTGTTCTCTTTGTTGATTGATTTCTACCCTGAGCTTGACTATTTCCTGCTGTCTACTCCTCTGGGTGTGTTTGCTTCTTCTTGTCCTAGAGCTTTCAGGTGTGATATTAAGTTGCTAGTATTAGATCTTTCCAGTTTCTTTATGGATGCATTTAGTTATATAAATTTTTCTCTTAACACTGCTTTCATTGCATCCTATAAATTTGGGTTGTTATACTTTAATTTTCATTGAATTCTAGAAAGTCTTTAATTTTTTTCTTTATTTCTTCCCTGACCAAATGATAGTTGTGTAGAGAGGTGTTCAGTTTCTATGAATATGTAGGCTTTCTGTTGTTTCTGTTATTGTTGAAGTCCAGCCTTAATCTGTGGTTATCTGAACAATGCAAGGGGTTATTTCAATATTCTTGTATCTGTTATGGAGTGGTTTGTGTCCAATTATATGGTCAGTTTTGGAGAAGGTTCTCTGAGGTGCTAAGAAGTAGGTATATATTCTTTTGTTTTGGGTAAAAGTCTCTGTAGATATCTGTTAAAATCTTTTGGCTCATAACATCTGTTAGTTTCATTGTTTCTCTGCTTAGTTTCTGTTTCAATGACATGTCCATTGGGGGAGAATAGTGTGTTGAAGTCTCCAACTATTATTCTGTGGAGGTTCAATGTATGATTGAGCTTTAGTAAAGTTTCTTGTACAAATATGGGTGCCCTTGCATTTGGGGCATAAACGTTCAGAATTGAGACCTCATCTTCGTGGATTTTTCCATTGATAACTATGAAAATGTCCTTCGCCATCTATTTTGATTAATTTTAGTTCAAAGTCTATTTTATTAGATATTAGACTGGCTATTCCATCCTGTTTCTTGGGTTTATTTGATTGAAAAACCCTTTTCCAGCTCTTTATTGCTGAGGTGAGTTTCTTGTATACGTCAGAATAATGGATCCTGTTTACTAATCCAAACTGCGAGCCTGTGTCTTTTTATTAGTAAGTTGAATCTATTGATGTTGAGAGCTATTAATGAGCAATGATTGTTAGTTTCTATTTTTTGTTTGTTTGTTTTTTAATGATGGAGGTTGTACTGTGTGTGTACAAATCTCTTGTTTTTGCCATGGAATGCTTAATTTCTTGTGTTTTCTTGAGTGTAGTTACCCTTCTTGTATGGGAGATTTCCTTTTAGTGTCCTCTGTAGGGCTGGATTAGTAAAAACTTATTGCTTACATTTGGTTTTGTCATGGAATCCTGGAACATCTTGTTTTTTCATCTATGATGATTGAGAGTTTGGCTAGGTATAGTCGTCTGAGCTGGCATGTTTGGTCTCTTAGGGTCTGCAAGATATCTGTTTAGGATCTTCTGGCTCATAGAGACTCTATTGAGAAGTCATGTGAAGGAGCTGAGAATATGTGGCCTGAGATGACTGCCCAACTGGGTCCAGGCAACCAAGTTAGAATATAGATCTTAATAGATAATAAATTAGGAATATAGGAGGGGAGAGTGTGTTAGCTACAGGGAAGTTTGCAAGTGCCCACCTATCACTCTGCTTAAGACATATTAAAATTAAGCTGGCATGTGTCTGTCTTTTATGATTCCAGAGCACTCTATCAGCTGGTGAGAAGTGAGTGTGCAGCTGCCTGTGGGCACGATAGTGAGAATCATACCTAGCTGCTGGTGAGGAGTTTAGAGATTAGCTATTTACTGCTTCACCAACCAGATAAGCTTATTGTTTATGCATTTTCAGTTAAACAAGGGATGCTTATATTGTGTTAGGTATTGTTATGGTCTGGTTATTGTTTTTATTTGGACATAAAGAAGTATGATTATGTATCAATTTCAACATGGGGTTGATTGCGATGGCTATTCTTGGTTGTCAACTTGACTATATCTCGAATGATCTGGGGTCCAGAAATGGAAGGTACACCTGTGTTATAGATGTTGGGGCATATGTTCATGCTTATAAAGATTTTGTGGAAAGGAATTCAAGAAAATCTTAGGTACACCTTTAATCCAGGAAACAGAGGCAAGCAGGTTTCTGAGCTCTATGCCAGCCTGGTACAGAGCAAATTCTAGGTAAAGAAATGCTTAGGTCCAGGCACGGTGGTACACTCATTTAAATCCAGGACTCAGAAGATAGAGGAATACAGATCTCTGAGGTCAAGATCACTCTACAGAGCAAGTTCCTGGACAGTCAAAATTAGGCAGTGAAGGAAACCAGTTAAAACAAAAAGTTGGTGAATATGTAATTGAACATGGGAGCTATGTTTCAGCCCCAGCAAGTAGCAGAACTTGGCAGTGTCAGCCATGTGGATCTGGAGTAAAGAGTAGAAGGGGTTGCTAAAAAATGCTGCTAATTAGATGGAGCTAAGAAATTAGTGATGATTAAGAAGAGATAAGCATCACTGAGGTGAAATATTTTGGGAAGTATTTTCTGAGAGCACGAAGAAGCATTGTTCCACAGGTAGTCAAGGTTGTACCTCATGCTACAGCTCAATTTAGTAATGTGTAAGAATCATCCTGGTGGCATTGTTTTTAAAGGCATAAAGGTGTCATGGACAGCAGCTGAAGCTTGTCACTGTGAAAAGCCAGGAAAGGCCATTTGTGATGGTACCACCTCAGTTGCAATTGATAGCATAGGACTGAAGGGATCATGTAATGAACTTGAGGCTTGATATCATGAAGAGATCCTATGAGAAGCAATTGGTGAAAGTGTAATCTAATTGCAGCAGAAGACCCCAATGTACTGGAGATGCTAGTATCATGGGATGACCACCAAGAACAGTGGCAGCAATGGAGTGGGGTCAGTCAGAGCCTAAAGTGCTTTAGAGGGAGGAGCTGGAGAAGTGACCCAAGCCCTTGGCCCTCAGGTTCAGAAGACTATATGTGTATTCTGGACACTGGAACAATAATCTGGGAGGTTGAAGTGGCCTTAGCAATCCCAAGATGTTATAGATGCCAGAGCCATGGAATACCTGCACAGGAAAGCTGCTAACAGGGAGAGGAACCAGCCCAAGATAAAGAACTTCATTGCAGTCAACAAGGCAGAAGGAGTTGGATATCAGACATGGAAATGTAGAATTTGGAGTTTGCCCAGATGGCATGTTGTCTTGGGTACAGCATTTCCTTATTATGATGTGATGTTGGAAGTATGTCATCTGTTTTATTATTATTATTATTATTATTATTATTATTATTATTATTATTTTGATTTTATAGGGGATTACAGTTAAGCAATTGCATGAATCTCTGAAAAGACATTGAACTTTGGACTTTTAACATTGTTAAGACTGTGGTAGGCTAGGGGGATTTTTGAGGTTGAGCCAACTATATTCTTGCACTATGATGTAGCAAGGTATGGCCCCTATAGACTCCGTGTTTGAAAAACCTATGGAGATCAAGGAGTGGAACACCATTGTTTGAATATGTTTGACCCATGGGGGATGGCATTATTAGGAGGTATGGCCTTGTTGGACTTAGTTGGAGTTAGTTGTGGCTTTGTTGGAGGAATTGTGTCACTCTGGGGCTAGGCTTTGAGGTCCTTTGCTTAAACTCTGCCCAGGGCAAAAGAGAGCCTTCTTCTAGATACCTTTGGATCAAGATTTAAAACTCCCAGCTTCTGTAGCACTATGTCTGCCTTCATTTTGCCATGTTTTCCACCATGATGATATTTGACTAAGCCTCAGAAGCTGTAAGTCAGCACCAATTAAATGTTTGCCTTCATAAACGTGCCTTGGTCATGGTGTTTCTTCACAGCAATAGAAACCCTAAAACAGATGTTTGATAAGCCCTGAGGATTTTGTAGCCAACAATAATTATTGACTATGCTTAGCTGAATTTCTGGCTGGAGAACCTTATGCCTCAGCCAGTTTCCGAGTTGTTTCCATATAAAGGAATCAACATATTCTTCACTTGTATTTTTTTTTGTTGTTGTTGTTGTTATTGATTTCTTCCTTTATGTGTACACTCTAGGTATTCAGGAGGTCTCCCCCAGTAAAATATAATTCTATGAATTTTTATGGAATCCCTATCTTTTCCTCTTCTATTGTAACAAAGACAAAACCGAATCCCCAATGCAACAGTCTTCCATTCTGAAATTAGGACATCTTTGAAATACTAGGCTATTCTAATTCAGAAGGTTTTTTTCATAATCCAATCTCAGCAGCTGTTTTTTGTTGTTATTTGCTTGTTCTATAAAAATTTTAAAATTCTAAAGTAAATAAAGATTGTGATGGCTATTCTTGGTTGTCAATTTGACTACATCTGAAATGAACTACAATCCAGAAAGGGAGGCACAACTGTGATCCAGATCTTGAGGTTGGAAAACACAGGCTACTGACCCTTCTGATCCTACATGACATGGAGATCTTGAGGAATAATAGCCCATGAAAAACTTAGGCCCAGGCAAGGTAGTATATGCCTTTAATCTCATGAGACTGAAGCAAGCAGATTTCTGAGTTCAAAGCCAGCCTGGGACAAAGCAAGTTTCAGATCAAGGTTTGGTGGTACACATCTTTAATCTATGCCACACCTTCTACTGGAGGCCTACATAAGGACATTGGAAGAAGGAAGTCTCACTCTTCTTTGCCTGCTTTCACTTACTTGCCAGCACCTCTGATGGACCCACTTCTTCAGGATTCCAACTTATATCAAAGACTAGGTGAAACAAGTAGCCTCTTGGCTACTAGCAGCTACTAGAGTTTGGACTTCCCATTCACAGCTGCCCACTGTTGCATTAGTTGGACTACAGACTGTAAGTCATTACAATAAATTCCCTTAATATATAGAGACATTCCATAAGTTATGTGACTCTAGAGAACCCTGACTACTACAAAACTCTATTGAAACTATATCTGGGGGTCTTTTGTTTGGTAAGCATTTCTTATAATGTACGATTAGCTATCTCTACAGCTGCTTGTCTTGTAGAATTTTGTGGTATACCTATAATAAGTTTTATTTCATAATATGCAAAATGCTTCATTTTACTAGAGACATATGGTGGAGTATTGTCATTCTTAATTTGTACAGGTATTTCTATAATTTTTATAACTTTTAAATAAATGTATAATTACAGAATCAGCATTGTCAGAACTTAAAAAAAACCTTCCCAGAAATCCTGAATATGTTTCTTTGGTATGATGCATGTACTTTAAATTCCCAAACTCTGCAAAATGAAAAACATCCATTTGTCAAACTTTATTTCTTTAGATACCTTTTGGGTTACTCCCTGTCAGTAATGGAGTTTGGTTATACAAAGAAGAAGTAGGAAATTTCCTTATAATTTCCTTGGCTTGTTGCTTAGAGACAGAAAATGATTTTTCTTCAAACCTTTGTCATTATCATGGTGTTTTTAAATGAAATTTTGAGTCTTCTAACAATTTCCTACTAATAGCTAATCAATTTCAACATCACCTTGTGCCAGAGGACCTGGTAGACTCCTGTGAGAACATTACAATGTTATATACAATGGATGATTTCTATTTCTGATTACTTGTAGTTGATTAAACAGTGAAGTTAATTCAAAATCATCCTGAATAAGTTCATCAGTATCCATATGGAAAACAACTCTTCTGTATATTTATAGTCAGTAACTATATTAAGAGATTCTTCAAAATCTAATAATACCAGAAGAAAGAGCATACAGCTCTAATTTTTGAACTGAATTATGAGGACTCTGAATTTCTTTACATATTTTTTCTGATTTATAACCTGCCTTTCCAGATGTATTTAAATCAGTATAGAATGTATAGGCTCCAGAAATTGGTATCCCTTTAATACATGAGGGAGAATCCAATTAGTTCTTTCTATAAACTAAGTTTCTTGCTTTTGGTGTATTTGTTGTTAACTCCCTCCACCCCAATTACTGGAAGCTCTTTACCAATGTTCATTTTCTGATCATAATAAGGCAATCTATGAATTAGTAAATGGTACTATAATTTCTGCTGGGTGTATTGTACTAATTGAGAAAGTCTCATTTTCCATTTCAGAATCAATTCAGAAATCTTTTCTATATAAGTTTTTATTTTTTAATATGCCTGTGTACTAAAAATATCCATTCTAGAATATTATCTTCCTTCTTCATAAGAATTCCTGTGGGAGAATGAGTAGAAGACAAAATGATTAAATAACAAGTTGTCTTTGACTCCAAATGTTTCACAAATACATCCTATAATTTATTTTATACCAGAGCCAATTCTTTTTGAGCCTCAGCTGATAATTTTCTTGGACTATATAGTCTTGTAAGGATTGAAATAAATTACTCAGCTCTTGAGTAGTTAACCCAATTATGGGACTTAGCCAATATATAACTTGTAACACTTTTTGAAAATCATTAATAGTTTTTAGTTGTTCTCTTCTGATTTATATTTTCTGTGGTCAATCTTTTGTAGACCTTTCTTATATTCTAGATAATTAACAGAATTTCTTCCTTGTATTTTTTCAGGGAACAATTGTAATCTTCAGGAAGGCAAAATTTTCTGCTTCATCCGACATTTTTCTAAGCCATTTGTTTTTGAATCAGCCAGTAAGATAGCATCCATATAAATTATAGACTGAAGAAAATGCTTCTGAATTATTTCTAATGGTTCCTGTACAAGATAGTGTCACAAGGTAGGTCTGTATAACATTCCTGTGGCAATGTTATACAGGATTCTCCCATGGAATATCTTTATTGCTCAACTATTTTTATAAGTGGGTACTGAGAAAGTAAATTGCCAAGGAGTAGTCTCAGCTTGTCCTAGAGAGGCATTCATAAGAGAAGGGGTGTTTGAAAGTGGTGAAAAAAATGACTCAAAGTCAAATCATGTGATATAAGCTGATGGCATATGTTCTGCTTGAGAAAGGTTTCTAGATAGCCCTCTTCTCAAGACATCTTTCTCTGGAGATGTACAGAGAGCTCATCAGATAGCTCACTTCTTACAGAACAAGTCCCAGTCTTTGGTTTACATATCAAGTCAGTCATTTACTCCAGTATACCTTTGACTATCACATGAATCAATATTTTATGATTCCAGCCCCCTGATTCCTAAAAAACGACAGCAAACACATTTTTTTACCATTGCAAATGAATTCACAGATCTGCCTGCCTTTAGCAGACAGTAAATAAGTTCAGCTGGGTAGTATCTCATCCTGAAATTACCATTCCCACAATACCTGGGCCCAAACTAGCTCTGTCCCAGGCTAACCATGAACTCAAGGATCTGTCTGCCTTTGTATCTGTATACCTTTATAACATTCTGCCAAGTAGGTTCACAGTGCAGCTGCCTCTGCTATTCTAAGTCTATGAAGCTCTTTATTGTGCAGCCTTATATTTTTGCATAGTTAAGAAATTATTTGTTATTGGACTCATGTTTTCAGAGTGTTTTCTCATAAACTTAAGGAATATCCTAAAGGTCTCAGCATTTACTTTTTTCTGAGACATTAGACACACCCTCATCTCCGGTACTTGTGCTGACTCTGGTTATCATGGAGTCATTAATGTTGGCAGAAAGGATAATCCCCAATAACCTTGGCAGGGAGAATATTTTCTGAAGAAGGAACATGAAGTTAAACACACACACACACACACACACACACACACACACACACACACACACAAGTCTTTTGCCTAGCAACTGTCAATGTTCATGGATGCCCATGCCCTGCTGGCTCTGTCCCAGTGGCAAGAACCATGTCATGCCATTTTTTTCCACAGGGCCATGGAGGACTCGGCATCAGATTGTTCCCTATCATGCTTATGCAAAGGGGTTGTGAAAAAGCAATGTTTTAAATCAATCACTATAATAGCCAGTGCCCTAGGTAACAAGGAAGACAGTGGAACTCCAGAAGGTAAAGAGTCCATTGGTTGAATGCTTTTTATTGACCACTTTTAGATCTGTCAACTCCATTTTCCTGATTTTTTTTTAAATGACAAACACAGGAGTATTCCAAGGGCTGGTAGATTCTTCTTTATGTTGAGGCTCCAACTGCTCTTGGATCTAATGTCCAGTGTTTTCAATTTGTCTTTGCCATAGGCCATTGTTTTACACAAACAGGTTTGTCAGTTTGCCACAATAGTGGTAGGGCTGTTTGTGATCTACCAGTGTTGGCTCCCTGACAGAAAGCTGAAGTTGGCCTCTGCTATACCCTGCTTATGGACAGGCTGGGCAGTCTGTAACTGTCTTCAATAACAGAATTTTGTTAAATTTCTTATTTTTAAATAACTTGTCTTTAAAGCTGGAAGGGTTCTGATCTGTGCTTCCCGTTGTTGCAATAGATTTTGTCTCCATAAATTTTTGACTCTATTAACCACAGATGGCCTTAATTTTCCTATTTGACCTTTTGGTCCTATGCATTTAATGCATTTTAGACTTCATTTTAACTGAGACAATGTCTCAGTTTGTAGAAGATGTGTAGGATACCCTTTGAAGTAGCCATGTTGAACTCTAGGAAAAATGTGATTATAATTACATCTGTTCCTGTATCCACTAGTTGGTATTGGTATCAATTCCATTTACCTGTAATTTTGACTTTGGTATCTTATCATTTATAGTGGTTTGCCAAACTATCAATTGCTTTGTATCTTTAGAATCTCTTGTTCTGTTCATAGTATCTGCTCTAGCTCTGCTTTTTAAGTTTTGTTTTATTGTTTTTAACATAACAAGGATCTTTTAGTTCCTTTATTCTGCCTTCTTTTGATCTCTATTTTTAAAAAGATACATAAAATTGTAAACATTATTAAATATAGTTACTTGTATCCTGACAAGCAAAACACAATCATCTGAGATCCATATGCATTATGTCATTGTATTTTACTCCATTTTTAACATAGAAAATATTTTTCTTTTTAAAATCTCTCATTCTTTCCTTCCTTCAAAGACTTTTTCCCTATGACTTTCTGTATTTGGTGTCTTTCTTTCTTAGCATTTAGCAGGATTTGAATGATACTTACCTGGTCAGAGGCTTGTGTCAGGGCTTGGATTTATTCAGCTAGCACCTGGTGTTGGCTACTGGCTTCTACCTCTCACTTCAGTCTACCAAGTGGCCCCCCTGGTTCAGCCTTCTGCTGGGCCTGTCCAAGTCCCCCTGACCTGCTGCAATTCTGTGTGGCTTCAAGCTTTACCTATGACAACCCACTGGTAGTTTTGGGCCCATTCCATGCTGGCCTAGACAGCACCACTCACTGAGCACCACAATGAGGATTCAGTGGTCTCGGACTGAACTACTATTATTCCCACGGGCTGCATCATGAGCTGCACTTCCTCGGGAGCTTCCCAAAGCAACTTACAGCTCTGAAAGATGTTCCCTTGTGGAGTTATAGGCTCCAGTTCCCTGCTCTACCTGGGGCTCACTGGACTAACCTCTCCCAAGAAGCAGACCAACACACTGTACCGTGTGTGTGTGTGTGTGTGTGTGTGTGTGTGTGTGTGTGTGTGTGTGTGCATTTCCATACGTGGTCTCTATGTGGTTTCTGCCCCCACTGTTCACTGGCTTATATGGCCAGCTACACTTGAGCTGCTCCACTCACAGAGAAACCTTCCAGCCACAGAGCAGCATGCTAAACTGTTCTTCCTCATGGCTTCTCAGGGTCAAAGCCTGAATTCTAAGAGCACATATGCTGGGTGCCATTTAAGTAATTGAGATTTTTAGCTATTCTCCAGTTCCTGAATAATAACAGGCTTAATATTATTAATAAGTGCCTAGGCCACAATCTAGGCTTTTTCTTCAAGTCATTCTTAACTTATATCTCATTTAAAATGAGCAAATTAGGATGGTTTCCTCTTCTCAGCATCTTACATTCATCTTTTCCACAACCCAGTTAAAGATTTTTTCTCCTCCTTCCTTATTCTTTTAAACCTGAAGTCCTGCCTCCTATTCCCACCTCACTTTATTAGCCATTTGATTTTTATTGACAAGTGATATTTCCATACAGTACACTAAAGATTATCCTTACACTATGGTTTTGTTGAAAATATTTTCTGTACCTTGGACCTGGGCAACTTCTCTTTCTTCTATTCCCATTATTCTTAGGTTTAGTCTTTTCATAGTGTTCTGGATTTCCTGTATGTTCTGTGTCAGAAAACTTTTAGATTTAACATTTTCCTTCACCAACATATCAATTTCTTCTATTGTATCTTCCGTGCCTGAGATTCTCTCTTCTATCGCTTGTATTCTATTGGCAGTGCTTGCATATGTAGTTCGTATTCTATTCCCTAGGTTTTCAATCACTGGGATCCCTCAGTTTGTGTTTTCTTTATTGCTTATATTTCCATTTTCAGGTCTTGAATAGTTTTATTCATTGCCTTCACCTGTTTAACTGTCTTTTCCTGTATTTCTTTAAGGGATTTATCTATTTCCTTTTAAAGGCCTCTAACATCTTCATAAGATTGGATTTAATGTTGTCTTCTTGTGCTTCAGCCTTCAGCTATGCTCTGACATCTAGGGCTTGTTGTAGTAGGATAGCTGAGCTCTGGTGGTACCATATTGCCCTGACTCTTGTAGATTACTCTGGCCTTTCGCCATCTGGTTGTTCTTGATGGTGGCCAGTCTCCACGAATGGAGGTTCAGCCATGGGAGAGAAAATGGAGTTCAGAGACAGGGAATAGTTTGGTGATGCTAGTATACCCAATAGAAACCAGGTTGGCAAAAGATTGGGAGTCTCACCTGATTTTCCCTTGTGCCACCAAGCCTCTGGCAATGCAATTAGAGCTGTGGGCCAGAAAATGCACATGGTATAGGGCACAGCTCACTGCTGCTGGGCTTTTGGGGGAACAAGGACACAATACATGTAGTTTTTTTCTTACAAGAAATCATTTGTAATGTTGACAGAGGGATATCATCTCTACAGTGTCTATAAAAATAGAAGTATAAAATTGGAAATGAAGACTTCCTGGTAAAAATGGCCTGAAATTTCTAGCCACTTCTGTGTGACTGGGTAAATGACAAGTGTTATGTACTATTCATATAAGAAAAAGGGCTAAAGAAAAACTAATATTCTGAAATGGGATTTTTTCTGCATTTAAGCAGTACTCTCATGCCTAGTCATATAGTTCTCTATCAGAATCAGAAGTACCTGTGAAGAAATCCTCACAGATGCCACCAGGGTTGGACAGATATAGCAGGAGTTGAGTACAGTATATATAGTAATATGGGTGAGGCATAGTAGGCTGTACACAAAGAAGCAGGTATGTGTCATGGGAACTTACACAAGATTGTAGGAAGTGGACTAGAGGACTGGTACAGTATCCTGATGGACATGGTGACTGTAGAAGAGAATCCTAGTGGCAAAAGTAAACAGATAGGTGGACCTTCTATATTTCACCAGAGTCTCTGTCCTTGGTGTACATGGAAAGGGGTGCACATAAAACACCAGAGACAAGTTTGTAAGTGGCAGGCAGGAGGCCTGTATTTTAAAGGACACACTAGCTTAACTTGTTTGAAGTATTGAGACTAGGATCTCCTCTCTCCCCCTTGTGAAGTCTTAGAGAGATGACAGCAGATGATTATTATTTTCATTTTTTATTTTACTTTAATACTTCTATTTATTGTTCCATTATCTTCATTTCATTTCTCATGTATTTTTAGGCAGGGTTTTAGGACTGCCCATTCTTTTTCAACATCTACTCCACAGGATTATAACAAATAGTTAACTATTTCTCACATTTCAACGTATAAGATGTATGTTTACCCTTTTCTTACTTTAGAGCAGCAGCCTCTCTCCTTTCCCACTTCAGCTTTATTTTGCCACTTTCAGAGTGCTTCCTTTCACTCTAAAATTTTATGAATTACATTGCCCCAACTGGGACCATAGAGTTGCTGTGTCTGAATTTTATTGAGGACACAAGTAAACTGCATGTGTGTCTTCTACTAAGAACTAATATAAGGACCGCAACCAAATCACCACCATACTTGTGGTGATTATTACCTCCTTTAAATACCAATACAAAATACAAATCTACACAAAATTCACACATGAAGACAAACCACAGAAAACCAATCAATCAATCAATCAATCAATCAAACAAAGAATGGTGGAAGGGGGCAGATCAATACTGAAGGACATATCCTTCCCAGAAGATACATAAGATGCAACAAGGAAATAAGAATAGTGTGAGACAACCCATGGCAGCACGTCACAGGTTCATTAACCTTGAATTATAGAAACAGAAAACACTGAGACATCTGAAAACCAAATGAAGATTACAGAGACTTGCTTTTAAAGGATCAGTGACCACATAGATTACTCAATAAAGCAAATGGATAAAGTAAGAAAACCAATTCAGGATCTGAGAAAGGAAGTTGCCAAAGTAGATGATTTCTGGAGTTTTGGAGAGACACACTAAAAAATTAAGAGAAATTCAACAAGAAAATTAAAAAAGAACCAAACAGAAATGCTGAAAATGAGGAAGTCAAATCAAACAAATAAAATCCAAGGTAGAAATTATCAACAACAGACAAGATTAATCAAAAAAGCAAATTTCAGGATGGAAGGTAAGATCCAAATAATGATATTGCATGCAATATCATTATTTGGAACATATATATATATATATATATATATATATATGAATATATATATGAATATATATATGAATATATTCATATATATATGTATATATATATGAATATACATATATATATTCAGTTAGCATGTCCCAAACCTCCAAGAACAATGTAGTACATAAAAAGCCTAAGAATCCATAGTGTATAAAAATGTTGAGATAAAATCTAAAGGCATAAAACATTTATTACTCAAATTATAGTAGAAAAAATTTCAAACCTAAAGAAAGAAGTGGGCACCTGAACTCTGGGAGCATTTACAACAAAATAGTATTATCCTGACATCAAAACTAAACAAAAACATAAAACTACACACAAATAAATATGTTGAGATGTAAAATTTCACAACAAAATATTTCCAAATACTCATTTGAGACCACATTAATCACATGATCATCTCAGTAGATGCAAAAGGGGTATTTGACAAAATTTGATATGCACTTAAGATGAATGAAATTATACCATATATTCAACATACTACTAAATAGGAAAAAAGACCACTTACTTTAAAATCTAGAACTGCTCAAGGATTCTGTCTCAACTTTTCTTCAATACAGTGTTTGAAATCTCATCCAAAGCAATAAAACATGGAAAGAAAATAAAAGGGATTCCAAATAGAAAAAGGAGAAATCAAATTATCCATGTTTGCACAGGACATGATCCTATACCTAAAAGAACTCAAAGATTCTATCAGAAAACTTAGATCTGATACTTTCAGTAGAATACCAGATACAAAGTCAATACACAAAAGTCAGTAGATTTCCTCTAAAGAAGTAATATATGCTTGAAAAAAAGAAATTAGAAAAAATCTATTTATAAAATTTCAAAACAATATCATGTTTTGAAATAAATGTAACCAAGTAGGTAAAGGACTCTACAATAAAAACTTTTAGGCACTAAAAGGCTGAAGTTGATGGACACAATGTCCATACACCTGGCTTGGAATAGTAAATATTGTGAAAATGGTTCTATTACCAAAAGTATTCTAGTGATTCTGCTTCGGTTTCAAATATCTGGTGCCCTCTCCTGCCTCTTTGTCAACCAGATTTTGTAAATGCTGTGATCATTTACCCATATAGCCACAGATATACACATAAAATAAAGCAAATAATTTTTAAAGTAAAAGAACATGTGGTTCACATACACAGTGAATTTTATTAAACTGTCAAACAAAATGAATTCATGGTATTTTGAAGGAACTAGATAGAACCTCAGAGCATCATACATTTAAACCAAAATCATTTGGACTTACTTCATGTGTTCTCTTTACTTCATGTATTCTCTAATACACAGATAAAAATAAAAATTTTGATTTATATATCTGTGTGGTCATGGGACTAGGAAAAATGTCATGAGAAGGGGAAAGGATTTTAAAGTAAAATGAGGAGAAACTGAAGAGTAAAGTAGCATGTACATGACTTTAAAGCAGAAAGGGGTTGTTAGGGCAAGGAAGGGACCAGACAGACAGAAGGGGGTGGTGAGAGGACTGAAGAGAAAGAGCAATAAGATGAAAGTGTGTATGACAATGCTAATTTAAAACGATAAATTCCAAAACTTCAAAATGAATTATTGATAAATGCTAGCATCCCTTTAACATGACCCTAGCTTCGAGATATATCAACATTTAATAAAAGAAGCTGAGATACCTTCAGTGTATGGGTTTTTTTTCTATATGTATGCATTCATTCTCAACGTGACCTCTGAGGTTCGCTGACTGTATAATGTTATTCAGCATAATAGTGACTCTGAAACTTCAGGATGCATTAAAATAGTCCAGCCAGCTTGTTAAGATTCAGAGGAGAGCAATAATATCAACCAACCAGAGTTTTCAAGGTCTAAACCACCAGCCTGGGAGCACATAGGGAGGGACCCATGGCTCCAGCTGTATATGTAGGGGAGGATGGCCTTGTCAGGCATAGGTGGGAGAGAAGGGGGATGGGATAGGGGGCTCCTGGTCAGGGGGGTGGGGAACAGAGTAAGGGGATAACATCTGAAATGTAAATAAAATATCTAATAAAAAAAGATTCAGAATCCTGGACTTCAAAGTATGATGTGGGGCTGCTCTAAGTGATTCTAAACAGAAGATGGCCAACAGAAAGGTATGAAGGCATAGGTTCTAATGACTCCAACATAGAAATATAAATTTACCACTTAGTATTGGAAGACTAAATACCACCACCAGCTATCTGCCTTTCAAAAACTTTTTTCTGTAACTGTATATTTGAAAAATTGACAAATATTCAACAAAGGGAAATTAGTTATTTCAATATGTCTAGCCAAATGAGGAAATATATATAGTCATTAAATGAAATGATCAAAGAATATTTAATGGCAAGAGGATATAATTTTCAATACATTAAACAAAAAATATGTAAAACTAACCTCAATAATTACTTAGTGAATGATATAATCTGTGGTAGCAAATGATGATTTACATTTAAATGTAAATTTAGCAATGTTAACTAACTTTACTCTGTTCTGAATTCTTCAGTATTGTTTCTCTGAATGTGCGTGAATTTTGTGAATAAACTTATAAAATAATGAAAATCTTTAATGCCTAGGAATTAATCTCTGTTCAATTCTGAAGTCATCCTGAATAGTATTAACATTTATACTGTATTCACAGAGGGTTGAGTTGTAAAGTTCATTGCTTCTACTGCTTGTTTTTCTCAGAACTGAGTCTCCTGTTTCCATCACAGCAATAAGTTCTATAAGCATTACGTATCCAAAGATGCTTTGATGACAATAAAGCTGCCTTTTGAGGTGCTAAGCAAACAGACTAAGGCAGAAAGAATTAGACTCATGCAATGTATTCATCAAATTTCTGCTGCCACCCAGTGGCTGCTTCCCCTGCTTTACAGACTGTTCATTTAGCTAAATGAACAGCTGCTCCTGAGAGGATGCATTTGAAGCCAAATCAGCCTTTTATGAGTATGAGAAAGCAATTTTTCTATGGTCCCACTAAAAGTCATTGCTCTTAAGTGAGCCTAAGGAGAAAGATTCCAGTCAGAAAACTATGAACATCTCCAGATCCTTTCCAATACAGAAATGTGAATGTACCACTTAATACAGGGAGGCTTAACATCAGCTATCAAGAGGACAGACTAGGAAGCTCAAATGTAACTCTGGGGCCAATAACTGAAGGACGAAAGTAAGCTTGGGAGAACCTAGAGAGATGTCAATAAAAGATAAAAAGGAAGATGTGGTCCTTAATGTCCACATTGTCTTTTTTCCCCATTATTCCTTGGACCAGGTAGTTACTTGACTTAAAAAATTTTTTTAATCATTCGTTTACAAGGTTTTCAGTGAGATTTTGGCTTTGGATGTATGTGACTGAGAGTAAGTGGAGGTCTTTTCTTTGTTCTTCTCTTGTGGAGTCAGCTGCATACAAACCTAGAAAAAGTGAGCTTTTAAGTCCCTTGTGTTGACATAGTCAGAGATGTGTGATCTTTAAATTAAGAAGGTAGTTTATGTTCATTTGAATTATGTTTCTGAATGATCTTAAATCAATTAATCACACTTTGTTTTTTTCGGTTCTCAATCAGTAACAGTTCATTCAGATTTACTGATGGAACTACCAATTTTGTATAATCAAGTCAGGAGACATGTCAAGCAATAGAAGTATTCACTTCTCTGTCTTATAAGAGTATTTACTTGCTGATCTCCTGGGTGTAAGTGGATTTTTCATTTCCTTGCATCTATTTCTTTTATCTCTTTTCTCTAGGGAATTATCATTATTAATGAAAAAGCTTGGAGAATGACTTGAAGGTAAAAACAGAAGTAAGACAATTATCTAGATTGTGCAAATACAGTGTTTTTGTTTTTTTTTTACCTCAAATTTAGCACTAGTCATGATTGTTTAGAAGAGAAAGAGAATAATTTGCAAAAAACTATTTCCAATAATACTAAGATCTACTTGAAATTGAATCAATACTGCTAAATGTTTTAGTTACATTGTGATAGTCTTAAATATGTTTTTCATTAATATTGTAATTAAACAAATTCAGATATATCAATATAACTTCATTTACATTCAGTGATTGAATATCATTATAAGAGGGTTTATTTGTTTCTAGTTTACTTGTATGAATATTTTGCTTGATGTCTGTGAGCCACATGCATGCAGTGCTTGTGGAGGCCAGAAGTGGGTATCATATTTTGCTGCTTCTGGAGTTAGGGATGGTTGTGAATTGCAGCATGGGAGCTGAGAACTGAACCCATGTCTTCTACAAGATCAGCAAGTACTTTTTTAACTACTGAACTGAGTCTCTCACCCCAATAAGTGTACATCTTACACTGTAATTAATAAACCAGAGTGTCTCTGGGATGCTGAAATTCACCTTGGAGGACCCTGTATTTCTGGCATCCAAACTGACACATAAAGAATTAGATTCAAGAATCTGTGTATGTTACAGGCAGCTCTAGTGATTCTGACAAATAGTGTAGAGACTAAGCAGATATGATTGCCATGGCTGCCCCTCATCCTAATGGGACATAACTCTAGTACTACCTCAGACATTGACAGTTTTGGAAAACAGTAGATAGGAAAGCTGCTGTATGAATTCCTATGAACAGGCAAACCTGCATGGAGAGTAAAATGTTTGACTGTGTGTGGGAAAGGGTATGTTCTGGGTCTCTGCAAAAGCTCAGTTCCCAGGTTTCTTTACAGGCCTTTGCTGTTTTGTCTTTTCTCTCACCTTTTAAACATACTGTAAGCTCAGGCATTCTTTCTTTTCCATTTTACCCTTTAAGTTTTTTCAGCTATTCTCCACAGAAGCTATTTGATTAAGGGGATAAAAGCAAATTTTTAATGAATTAAAATCAACCCTATGAATTTTAATGTACTTAATAATTATTTTCTATTAGTATTTCCACTAAGAGCGTCTGACTTGAAAGTAAAAGGTTTCCTCCTGGTTAAAAGTGAAGCTTTGGAGCTTTAATTTATTTTTCACTTTATTATTTTCTGTTATGCTGAATCAACTAGAGCTATGCGATGTTTTTGTTATTATAGAAGGCAGAAATGTACATTTTTGCCTTGAACCAAATCCTCATCATGGAACAAGTAAGTTCCCTTAGTTAATTTCATACAGTGCAGTCATATGCTACATATTTGTGTGCAGTTACCAATATCATATTTAATTTGGTTAATATCATGTTCTTGTTCTTTAAATACTTTTTGAGTTCTTAGCTAATTACCAAAGGATTTTGGCTAATTGTACAACACTTGCAGGTCCGAGTACTTTCACTAATTCATTCCTCAGCAATATTTAGATTTTCTTTCTCTATTTGTCTTATTTATGCTTTGAAAATAAAAATAGATGCTTAGCAGTCATGGTAGTCCATGCCTTTAATCTGCACATGTGGAAAGCAGAGTCAGGAAGATCTTTATGAGTTCAAGACTATCCTGGTCTACACTGAAAGTTTCAGCTTAGCAAGGGCTACATAGTGAGACTGTGCCTCATACAGAAAAGAAAGGAAGACAGAGAAGTGGAGGGAAGGAGGGACAGTGAAAGAAAGGAGGAAAGGAGGGAGGGAGGGGTGGGGGAGGAGAGGCACTGAGGCACTTTGGGTTCCAGTTTTTGAAAGGGTACTTTGAGAAACTAGATAACCAACTGCCACAGTGTTAAAGATGGACTACTGTAAGTGAACCAGTCCCAGTCTCCTCATCTCTGCATGCATTAAGAAATATCAAGAAGCCATGATAAATTAGAGCATCCAGATGGTCATTACATTTTTGATCCACATCTACCAGAACTCTATAAACAGAACTCATAAAGGACACACAAATTACACAAAAATTACTATTATTTTGATTGTGGATAATTTCATATAGTCTTCATTTCATCTCTCTTTGTAGATTCTTTGCTTTATCTTGTCTTGTTTTGTTGTTTGCTACTAAGAAGGAATTTGAGTCATTCCTTCCATTTGTGTAGAAATATTCACCCTATGTTCATACTGCATTCATTCCATGATTGTGTTGAACCATCTGTTTTTCTGCCATGATCTTGTCTGTGTCTTCTCCTGTGATAGGGGCCTAGATGAGTCAGGCTGCCTAAGATTTGTTATTTCAGATGTTGAAGTGAATCTACCATGAGTATCCCATTGCTTGTCTGGAAGCCAGAATGTTATATTTTTGGTTAGTTTCCTACATCAGAGAATGGACTTTGCAGTCTGACCCCTAAGTTTTACCATCCACTATACGACTCTTATTTCTTTATTTATTTAAACAGTTTATATACACTATTCTCAGAAGTGCAGAAAAAGTGAGAGTATTTATGTTGAAGGCAAGGAGAAGTAGTTAGAGGGGAATTTCAATATTAAATTTAGTCAAATATGATGTAGTAGTTTGAAGTTATTTTTATTGTGACACATAACTAAAATACCTTCTGTTTTCCAGGCTCTCTACACAGATACCCAAAGCATTAGGGGCAAAGAATGTGGGATCCTAATGTTTGAGTTGGAAGAATTCCTTCTGTAGGTCTCCAGGTTATTGTTCTATAGGTGTCTTCCAGGAGCTACCCAAAGGTGATATCTGCAGATCAGGTTAGTGTTTGCTCAGCCAGAGTCTGTAGCTGAGCTCTGTAGCTAGAGATAAAAGCTTTTTATCTCCTTGCTCTTGTATCTTTTTCTGTTTGCACAGCACCTTTTTGACCTTGCTGAAGCAGCTTATTCTTACAGTTTCATTGTAGCCTATCTAGGCTGCATTTGATCATTCTTTATATAATTCCTCACCTGGGCAGGGGCCATTCTGAGAGTCAGAACTCTCAGATTCCTAAATGCTGAATTGGAAAAATATCCCTGATTTAAATTCTGGCTTCAGGTTCTTTTTCTCTTTGGAATGTTACCTCAAAAGAATGAATCATGACAACCTTGTGTCCTCACCAACCTCTAAACTTTGTCTCTTTATCTTGTGAACTATTTTGGGCCAAGCATGTTGGACTTGCTGTCTCTTTTTTTGCATGGTCTTACCTGACTCTGTATTCTTCTCTCCAGTGATTTCATTCATAACCACCCATTGACTGAATGTCAGAAATACAATGTCTTGGTTTAATATATTCAATGGTTCTCATCATATAAAATATATGCATTGGTGTTTATCTCATGATTCTTTCAAGATTTGAAAATTATTTGCAAATCATTTGGAAATTTTTATTCATTATTTAAAAACAAATTTTATTATTATTTTGCTATCACTGTCATAATGAAAAAATGAATACTTGAATTCATTGGGAATATTTAAAGTCATAATATAGGAATTTTGTTTATCCTGAGATTCTCTTGCTTTAAGTCTTCTGAGTAGTTGAGAATATAGGTATGTACTAGCAGATGCAGCTTTTAAAGGGGGAAAATAATTATTAAAGAAACTTGTGTCTCAACTGATAAAACTCATAAAAACTCATGAGACAGCTAATTTGATGAAACAAAAAAATAGAGGTAAACATTAGAGAAGTACTTCAAAGTTATTTGAATCTATGGCTAACAATAAAATTCTTTGTTTTTCCTCTAAACAGTAAAAATAAACAATCTCTGCCAAAGAATTATTTCTTAAGACATGTTTTGGGGCATCTCAGAATACTTTTAGAGGAAGAGAAACTAAAGGTTCCATCAGGAAGCTCCTAACCACCCATTTGTTTATGACTCCAAAAACAATCAAAAGAGTGGTGTTCTGTTGGGCAGTTGGAACCTTGTCACCAAGGACTGGGAAGGCAAATGGGTTCAGAAGCCCCTGTCCCCTCATATCTGAGGATGATAGGAGTTTATCTCCTCCCAACCCAGCTCCTGTCCTGGAGCAAATGACTACTACCCCCATGGAAAGATTGTGACCACTAGTCAGGTAGAACAAAGTTCTCCATGCTAATGAGGTATCTACATGGGTCAGCCCAGAGGGTTTAGCCAATAAGTTTCCCTCCCTGGACATTCTTCCCTGATAAAAATGTTTAATCCCTGGTCTACCAGAAGTAAGTCATATTCACTCATTTTCCATGATGAACAATGAATAAATATTATGGATAAGCAAGAATTATCTCTCTCATCAAGAACCACCATTAGGGAAAGCCTTCATTATACAGAGCCACAGAGCTTAAGTCTTCCACCAAAGGGAAGGCTCCTCTCCACCCCTGGACACTGAGCTACTGAGCTGAGCCAGAGTTCCCCATCTCCTGGCCCCAGTCTCATTGAAGGCCCGCTTGGCTCCTTGCCATTCTGGCTCCACACAGTTTCTAGCAGAGACTGGACTCCCAGGAGTTCCCCAGCTAGGACTCCCACCTAACACCTCCCATTTTGTCTGTCCAAGTGGTGTTCACACACTCCAGTGACAAGACAAAACACAGAACCACAGTGTGCTGTCTAGAGAATAGTATGAACCTCTCACCCAACTCACTTGGAGTGCAGAACTAGACTAGTTTAAAATAGTGACTTCACAGGAGAACATGTGGCATCACATCTATGAAAATCTTGGCAGAGTTGAGCTGCACTTTTTCACAAGCAAAGCCTCGTGACTGTCTGCAGAGACAACTGTTAATCAAGGACGGTCATTTTACATAATGATCTTTTAGAATTGATGAGATGACATCCAAGCAGAAAATTCATAATAATGTGATAGATACTAAGACAGGTGACTACAGAAGCATGAAGAGCCATCATGTAGGTCAGATACTGGGTTAAAAATTGTTTTTTTAAGTAGTGGACAAGTAGGTACTTACTTGGCATGAAGCCTTAAAGCTTGACTTTGATCCTGAAAACCCATATAGTCGAAAGAACCAGCTCTCACAAGTTGTCCTTTGACCCAGCATGTTCCACACCTCATAGAACCAATAAGTAAATGTAAAACAAAAACCAAAAAAAAAAAGTGTTTTGGAAAAACCCATACAGATTCTTTCTTTTCTTTCCTATCCTTTCCTTTTCTTCCTCTTTCTTCTCTCTCTCTCCCTCTCTCTCTCCTTCTCCCTCTCCCTCCCCCTCTCTCTTTTTTTCTGATTAATTTCAGCTCTTTCTCTCTGGGGATGATTAATTTCAGCTTATACTTTCAGCTATCAGCCCATCATTGAGGGAGGTAGTCATGGCAGGAACTCAAACAGGACAGAAATCTGGAGGCGTGTGCTGATGCAGATTGGAGGAGTGCTGCTCACTGGTTCCTTCAGCCTGTGCTCTCAAAGAATCCAAGATTACCAGCCCAGGGATGGCACCATCTTCAATGGGTAAGTACTTTCCCAATCAATCACTAATTTAAAGAAAAATCAACCAGATCGTATGAACAAATTTTCTCATTTGAGATTCCTTCCTTTCAGATAACCCTAGCTTGTATCAAGTTGACATAAAATGAACCAGCACAACTGACCCCTATCAAGTTGACACACAAGTGGCTTTATTTTAATTAGAACCATTCCATTCTTATTTATCCTCAATATGGCAATATCAGTATCACAATATAAATCATACCTTTAAAAGTTCCACAATCTTTACAAACTATGAACACATTAAAAGTTCAATCTTTAAAAAATATCCACAAAGTCTTCTTGATTTATTGGATTGGATTTACCTAAGCAAATAAACTGATGGTAAATATTCCAAGAAGAGGATGAGTAGCAATCCTTGTGAGGACAGCACGGACAGGGCCTGTTAGACAACTGACAGCTGCAGAAGCATCATGTACAAGTGGGCGACTGAAGTAAAACTAAAGGTGACACGGGATCCTAGCACATGAGGCTTATGGACCCTTGTGCACAGCAACACTGAAATTTTGAGGCATTTGGGCATCAGTGTCTTATGTTTTGTAGAAAATATCTTGATGTCACTATCTAGAACAAGGAAAGACAAGCAAGAAACAGAGACTAGGATCATGAGAAGAGGCTGTCGACAGCTCATCTAACTGCAGAGATGCTGTAGATCCCACCAAGAGATATCTATGTGCATGAATAAAGTAAACTTAGGAGTTGTTGCTTCTCTCTCTCTCTCTCTCTCTCTCTCTCTCTCTCTCTCTCTCTCTCTCTCTCATGTGTGTGTGTGTGTATGTGTGTGTGTGTCTAGCATAACTTTGAATTTTCAGTGGTATGCTTATAACAGTGCCAATACCTAAAAGTATCACATAAAGGAGGAAACTATCATGGTGGAAATAGTATGAAATTCTTTTTGAATCATTGAGTTTGTTATGCCCATGGGAGACCTAAATTGGAATTATAGGCAACAAATGAATGGACTATTCTGAAACTTTGGGAAAATTTGTTAGCTGAAGATAGGATATTACAATACCATCAGTGTATCAATGATTGAGACCATCATTGGGCTTCATGAGCGAGTGCTTGGAAAGGAAAGGAACTTTCAAAGGAAAGGACTGAGGGGTGGAATTGAAGGATTGAGGACTGAATCCTGGGAAATCTGTATGTTATTCAGGCAAAATGCTAAGTGTGAATAAATGTGACAAAGAAGTGATGCTCTAAGAGGAGGAGCTGGATGAAGTGTTCCAGGAGGCAAATGTCCCAGGAAGAGGGTTGCTGCTTGAGATGCAGGAGAGCCCTGTGGGTCTGGAATCACGTGCCTCAGAATTTGTAGTGTTTGTCATTCACACATTAAATGTGCTGTACAAAATTAAGTTCTTCAGTTAATCAGTTTTGACAGGTCAGAGGTCACAAACAAGCAATTGAGGTGTGGTTACTGAAAACCAGGGACTGGACACCACATATTCTTAGAAGACTAGGAAGTTGGAAGGCAAGGACAGTTGAGATGACTTTGTGTGGTTTGTACTTTGCTCTGTTTTTATTTTGGAACAATAGTAGTCAGCATGTTTATAGATGGAACGTTTTTCAACCAGGGTGGGAGATATGTTGAGGACACAGAAAAGTGAACACATACTAAAGGGACAAAGAACAAGAGAAAAAGTGATATCCACAGAACAGGGCCATATGTTGGGTCTGTGTGGTGTGGATTGAACTCAAAGGCTGCATTCTGGATAGAGTACCAGGCTGGACTGAATGAGTCAGTTTTCTCCTGCTGGGCACAACATGAGCAGCTGAGAATGAAGCATCGGACACTAAGCCTAGGTGAAATTCTTATAAATCAGATTGCCTATTAAACTATTTAATCAGCAGCCCTACTCAATCGATGCTTCAGAGCTCTGAGGCTTTGTGTTCTCCTAGATATCCAGAATTAAATAAAGCTTTTATCAGCATTATCAGGCAGAAATAAAACAGACAGTTACATATTGACCTTTCTTCTGGTTACCAAACCATAGCCTTTTAGAAAAAGAGAAAAATGTATGCTTGTATTAAAGGACTCTGCATATTGTGGTGTGGCCCAGGCTATCTGGAGCCATCCATTTACCTCCTGGGTTCTCTGGGTAGAGGCAATGTGTTGTGCTTTGGACTGAGAAAAATTCATCCTCCTCATCCAAAAGCTGAGTGTGCCTCATATAAATTCACTTCTCTGAGCTCCAGAGCTTACATTTATAGATTCTACTTCATATATCTAACTTGGATAATTGTGGGTGACAGTTATAATGAGATGCTAATCCCCATTTTCTCTATTATTTTTTCTGGTCTTTGTTCCTTCCTCCCTCTCTGTCTTCTCTTTATTTGCTGATTGGTTGGTTGATTGATTGATTGATTGATTGAATAAATGAGCAATGGGGCTAGAGAGATAGCTCAGCGGCTGCAGGCAATGACTGCTCTTCCAGAAGTCCTAGTTCGGATCTTGGTGCCCACATGGAGGTTGACAGCTGTGTGTAACTCTGAGATCTGACACTCTCACATATAAGCACTCACGCTGGCAGGATGCCAATGCACATAAAATAAAGGTAAAAATAAATAAATAAATAAATAAATAAATAAATAAATAAATGGAAAGTAAATTAATGAAATTCTACAACACTTAAAATTCTGTAAATTAAAATAAAGTCTTTGTATGAAACCCAGTATACAATGATTACAAAACAATAAAATAATACAAATTAAAGATAAAATATAAAGAAATGAAAGGAAGCCTAAATGAGACCCATAAACATTCATTTGTTATGAAAATCTCTTGGTAGAGGTCTTCAGTATCCTGATAACTTCACAATGTCTCAGACAATGGATTGGGGGGCTATCTTTATCTGTTCTTTAATATGTTATATCAGAAAGGATTCTAAAACAGTTACTTAAAGTTAACCTTACTTCTTCCATTTCTTCTATAGTTGTCCAATATGAAGAAGTAATTAGCCAGTCTATAGGACGATCACTATATAATAGAGCTGATTATTATTTTTTTTTGAAAATGTTATGGTCAACTTTGCAAGTTTGAGTTATCTCTCAAACTTGCAGTTAGACTTCAAAATTGAGCAAACAAAGATGTTGGCGTTGCCTGCTTTGTCTTAGAAACTCCCCAGTCTGTAAACAGGACTCCCAAAGAAACTGGTTACAGTCTAGCCTCATTACAAAGGCTGAACCTGGAGTTTCAGGCAGGTAGATTGGAGAGGGAGGTAGAGCACAGAGAGGGAGCACTTCCAATGGCAGTCAGAAATGCTGAGCCTTACAGAGAAAGAACAGATTATATGTCAGCCTGTATTTCCATGGTTATGGGTGTTTTAGTTGTTTATTCTCTATGTACCAACAAGTTCAGTAATAGCATGGTCAATCTCTGCTGTGGGGTAGTTACAGTGTTTCTGTACACAGAATTAGATAGTCAAGGGCTGGGGTAAGGATCTGTGGTGTTTGCCTGTGTTTAGATTTGCATTTGATAGAAGCAACAAACCGGATTTTAGTATTTTTTCTTTTCTTGTTCTTACTAAAGAACTTGGTAGGCTTGCCATTTTGTTCTCTCTCTCTCTCTCTCTCTCTCTCTCTCTCTCTCTCTCTCTCTCTGTTGTGTGCTGTGTTTTTGTGTGTTTGTGTGTGTATGAGTGTGTTCTTGTGTGTACACAGTTATGTGTGCAGTCCTATGACTACTATGTGTGCCTATGACTGTGCATGTGAAGATCAAAGGTGGAGATCATGGATATTTTCCTTTGACATTTTCTACCTTGCTTTCTGAGACAAGGTTTCTCGCTGAATCTGGCACTCCCTGATCCCAGGAGACTGGTAAGATTCAGGAGTCCTATTATGTACACCTCCCTGTATTGGGGCTACAGCATACTCGTGTTAGGTGTGCCGTGGCACCCTACTTTTTATATGGTTGTGGGGGATTCAATCTCAGGTGCTCTTGCTTGCACAACATGCACTCCATCCACTGAGCCTTCTTTCCAGCTACTATTGCCTGGGATTTTCTGGTTTGGGTTTTGTTTTCTTCTACAGCTTTGGCTCGGCTTGTAGCCTCTGTAATCATTTTAACTGCTTATGAAATGCCAGTCATGATGGACATCCTGTGTGCTCCATGGAGGCTAGCAGAGGAAGCTATCACTCTTTTACCTTGCTCAGGCCTGTCAGGGGCACTTGAAAAACAAGAAGTTCCAGAGATCACAGAAGTGACTAAAAATGGAAGGAGACTTCTTTACTTAAGTACGGGTTTACCTGTGAGTTACTGGAGCTGTCTTCCATCTGTGTTTATGTCACATGGTATCTGAAGGACCTCATGATGCCCCATTTCATTCCCTAGTTATTATCTCTCTGCACAGAGAGTTGCAGCAATAAATGTTCGAACAGACTTGATTCTCTCAGAAAATTACTCTGGATGCAGTAATAATGTGTTGAAAACTGATCACAGACTAGAAATGATTAGCTTTTTTTAGTTTTTGTACCTTGACCGACCCACTCAATATGCAAGAGAGATAGATATTCCTCATTATTTATTGTTTAATATTTATAGAGAAAATGTCCCTACAGTACAACATCATTTATATATGTATTTACCAAAAACATGACTTATACTCCTCTGAATCTCCTTTTTATAACATATTTGATTATTTGAGTTATGCTTATCCTATCGTCCTCTATGTATTTCATGGTTTTTTCGCACAAGATTAAACAATCATAATATAATATTTCAGCCCTACTACATTATTATTTAAGTTGACAAATTTAGAAAATAGTTTATTAATCCAGGATTCATCCATTTTGTGTATAACTACACAAGTCTTTTTTTTAATATAATCAAATTTGAATTGTTCATGAGTACTGTTTCTAAAGGTTTTTTTTTAATGTGTATTAGTGGTTTTGCTTGCAGGTATATAATGTATATCATGTGCATGCCTTCTGCACACAGAAAAATGCATAACACTCCCAGGAACTTGAGTTACAGTGATCCAAACCTGGGTCCTCTGAGAGACCACTAAGTGCTCCTAACTGCCAAGCCATCTCTCCAGCGTCTTATGGTTGATTTAAAAATTGCATTTTTTCATCATGGCTGTTTTTCTACTCAACCAGTGTTTCTAAGGTAACAACAAGGACCATCAGATGCTACCTGGCACTTACTTACCTCCCTACTAAGTGTCAGTGCCTTATAAGCATTCATTTGATTTTTATGACTACCACAATGCACATAGCTGTTATGAAACCATTTTGACTTCCAAACATGGGACCTGACCCCCCTCCCAAAATTACACAAGAGCTCTTACTCAATGGTCAGTTCAGGATGCATGGCTAATAGAACCTGGCGCCTTCCTCATGTTTCCTGAAGGCTTTTCAACATTTATAACTCTGTATGAAATATCTAAAAAAATCAAGCACATTAGCCAAAGCAAGTTTAAGTGTAGGCATATGAATAGTAACTAACAAGCGTGTGTCAGTGACGTCTAGGTAGAAAAGATAAAAGCTAAGCCTTTGTTCCAGTGTGGTCTGTTTAACATTTTTTTAATTGCCCGTATAGCTATTAAGTCTGTACTTCTTTTTGTTTTAATTTTTTATTCACATTACTATAAAAATACCTTGAAAATTAATAAAAACAACACACATCAAAATTAATCAGACCCCCAAGTCTGTACAACTCAATGAACTTCTATACAGTGATAACTGGCATCATAATGAAGCTTCACATTAGATTTTACACTTATAGTATCTAATATATTTTATTTACTTATCCACTACTAAAAACAAAATTAAAAAAAACCACAATGGAATTAAAACTAGAAAAACAATTAACGTTATACCCTCTTTCATATCTTGACTCTATTACCAGCATTCAGTCTTTCTTCCTCCCCAAAGGGTTAGCCTTGCTTATTCTCTTTGTTATAGTGATCCCACATGTACATTTGTTTATATAGATACATATATATTATTGATTACAATCTGCATATAAGATACTCTAAAATATCATATACCTTAAAATTATTCTCTTAAAATATTTAAAGATATTATGATAAAATCTTTAGTATACCAAAAATGGAATCAATCAGAATGGCTGTCAGTGCAAGACTGTTAATAAAAATGAAGTGTGTCAAGAAAAAAATATTCTCCAGAATAATGGCCAAGAATAGGAGCCCACATATTTTATTGTGAAAACACATTGTAGAGTTGTATCGGCTATTTCAGTCTATTTTTAAAATAAAAATACAAGGATACATGTGACCATGACTATAAATGTAGCAAATTTCTAATGATAAAGTATCTTTAATTATATCTATAAAAATATTAATAATGATTATCTCTGATGTCTGAAATCTGAAAAAAAATCTAATCTAAATACCTAAAGAATGAATAATAGTATTCCAATTGTTATCATCTGTTGTTTTTAGGTTAACTTGTAGGAATTATATTGCCTGCCACTTTCTTTCATAAAAGCATTTGTCTGTTCTGAGTACAGATGCTGAGTCATATCTTTACTTTATTGCACTAAAACGAAGAGTTCCTGGGTAACTACTCTACAAAAATTAGTTAAACCTCTTTAAAGTTAATGAGGAACTGTAGATGGAAAGAGCCCTAAAAGATCCATCCAGTAAGGCTCCTGCAAGGGTGAGGGACAACTGATTTTCATACTTGGGAATGAAAGCTAAGGGCAGTGGCAGGGCTTGTAAAGTGTGGGGCTAAGCAGTTAATATTGTGAGCAAGGAGAAAGCAGTTAGATTTCGGATGGACCAGGCACCCTGGATCTCAACCCGCAGAGGTCTGAGATGACTCTCAGCTAATTCCCTGAGAGGAGGAACTGATGAGACCCAGAACTGGAGGAGAGGTCGGAGAGCAGGAAGAGATCCAGTCCTCATTCCATGTCTGTTACCTTGTAATCTGCATTGCTCCAGTCCTGGGACCTCAAGTGTCCTTGATGTCTCCCAGTCTTGTGATTTGGTCACAGGGTCAGAATGTAGGGAGAAACTCACTCCACTTTAAACCCAGGAAGATGCTACACACATATAGGCTAGACCCTCTTCCCACTTCAAATAATCTGATCAAGAAATTCCCTCTCGAACTCCCAAAGCTACCAGGTACTAAACCACCAAGCAAGGAGTACACCTGGAGAGACCCATGGCTCCAGCTGCATATGTAGCAGAGGATGGCCTTATTTGGCACTAATGAGAGGAGAGGCCCTTGGCCCTGTGAAGGCTCCATGAACCAAGGTAGGAGAATGCCAGAGTGGTAAGTTGGGAGTGGGGGGGGGCACACTCATAGAAGCAGGGGAAGAGGGGATGAGATAGAGGGTTTCTGGGTGGGGGGAGGTGGGAAAGGGAAAACATTTAAAATGTAAATAAATAAAATATCCAATAATTAAAAAAAGAAATTCCCTCTCAGGATTGCCCAGGTGTTTGCCTTTTGGCTGACTCTAGATCCAGTCAAGCTGACAACTGATATCAAGTTGTATATAAAGTATGTATTCAGAATAAATACAAAGAAAGCCATTCATAGGTATATTCTCATCATGCTGCTGTAAAGCAGTGCAGATGAGTCTTAAAACAGCCAGATGGAAAAATTCTCAACACATGTAGAAGAACAAGGATGAGATCATGTTTCCTGCTGAAGACATGTACAGAAATTTTAGAAATGTCAACATTTTTTTCTTAACAATTCTATACATATCAGATGTTTTGTTGGACATGAATAAAGTTAGAAAAAAGATCTGGAACCTGTTTGTGAGCTCACTATTTTCTATAAATACAAATACTGGTAAAAATTCTAAGGAAGTATCCATCCTTGCACTTGACATGCTGAAGCAAACAAGACCTCTGTTAGATGCTGTGATATTCCACACACAGGCTTCTTTCCATTTTTAATGATGAATCCAAAGTGCTATAACAGAGTATGTGTGGGGTGTGGAATTGAAGCCAGTGCTGACATCCTAGAACACACAGCTGGGTAATGGAACAGATGTTTACTCATTTCTTGAATTACAATTTAAACAGAGGGGGGAGCTCTGAGAAAGGCTCACCTGGAGTCATTAAAGTCTGTTGAGGTTAGAACATTGTGATGGCCACAGGAGATGCCACAGTCCCTGAGCTGCAGACATGACTTAACCTGGCCATTCCTACTCCTTCTGTATTTTCATAGAAATTTCAGGATCAATTTACTGGTACCTATTTTTACTTGAAATAGCCCTGGCAGTCTTAAACTTTTTATCAGAGGCTGCCAAGGCTGGCATGGAACCTCCTATCCTTCTGTATTTACTTTATAAAGACAGACTACTATATACAGCAGTTGTATGTCACCACACCGGCCTGATATTTATTCTTTAAAAGCAAGAGTTTGTAAAAGAAAATATTTTGTTTTTTAAAAATATATGTACATATTCGGTTTTTATTTAGAAAATGTGTGTGTGTGTGTGTGTGTGTGTGTGCATGCACATGTGCATGTGTGTATGTATGTGTGGGCATGAGTTTCCCTCAGGAGACAGAGGTTACAGGTCTCCTAGAAGTAGGAGTTTCAAAAGGTTGTGGGATATTCCTTGAAAGTCCTAGTAGCCAAAATTTTGGTTAAAAGCAAATGCCCCAAACTATTGATCCATTTCTCTATCCCCAAAGCTAGAAGTTTGAAAAGGGTTATATTCAATCTGTAGGTGGACTTGCTGAGAAGTAGTCCAGGGACGATATAGCTTTTATTCTATTATGTCTTTCTTGAAAGTTTATGTAGGTGTTTGGTAGTTTTAAACATTAGGGTTTGTACTTTACTGAAGTATTTCATGTTGAAATATATTATAAATGGCACCACTTTTTCCATATTAGATTTTAATTTTTATATTACTATGATGTAGGGACCTAGGGGATTTTTTTTTTTACCACTTTTAATAATTGTTTTGCTCCTCCCAGTTCTTCCCCACTCCTCCTATCCAGATCTATTCCCTTTCTGTGTATCATCAGCAAGCAAACAGACTTCTATGTGAAAATGATATTATACCACAATGTAATATAATATGATATAATACAATAAGTTAAGGGAAAAAAAAACAAACACATAAAAATTGAATAAGACAAACAAACCTAAGAAAAAGCACAAGAGAAAGAACAAGAAACAGATGCTTACTTGTTTGTACACTCAGAAATCCCATAAAAAACACTGTTGCAGAAAGAAGTTTTTCTGATGTTGGCTAAGCAAGGTACTGATCTGTGAGTCTAGCAGAATTTAGACCGGGGACCCCAAGTCCCTGGAGCCACAATACATACTCAGAGGACCCTGAGCAACCCAGTCAGACCCGATGCATGTTGCCTCAATCTCCGTGAGAACACTTGACCTTATGATTTAGAGGGCCTTATTTTCTTTGTGTCATCCATCCACTGTGACTCTTAAACTCTTTCTACCACCTCATCAGAGAGGTTCCAGGAGGTCTAAAGAGAGAGATTTGATAAAGATATCTCTTTGAAGGCTGGGTGTTCTAAGGTCTCTTACTTCTGAATCATGCCTGGCTGTGGGTCTCTGTATTTGTTTCCATCTGCTGCAGGAAGAAGCTTCTGTGATAATGGCTAAGCAAAGTACTGATCTATGAGTCTAGAAGAATAGGACTAGGAGTCATAACTTCAGTTTTCATTGGTTAGGTTTTTTTGTTTGTTTTGTTTTTTGTTTTGTTTTTTTATTATTATTTGTTTGTTTGTTTTGTAAGACTCTGGCGAGCCTTAGCTACGGGGACCTCTGGAGTGAACCACATGGAGTTGAAGATGGATGGAAAAGCAAGAGGAGTTTATTTTTCTAGCATGCTGGGGTCATCCTGCATCCAAAGGAGAGGCAATGATCCCGGTCAGCCCACTTGGCCAGTTTTTATACAGTTTTCAAGGGTAGAATAGAGCAACAGCCATTAGGCACAATGTGAGTGGCAGAACAGTGTGACTTTTAAACTGAGTGGTCCTTTGGAAATGAGGTGGCTTTCCTTGTCTGCAGGGGGTGGGGGCAGCAACTGTAGGCTCTTCCTGAGGAGTGTATCTACCTTGCTCTGAGCTTCCCTTATCTGCAGGTGGTTCCCCCCTGTGGTCTTCCTGAGTGATTCAGCCTCTCCCTTCCAAAGGGGACAGGTGCGTACCTGCTTCATGACCTTTCTTTTCCAGGAGTGGAGGGGCCTGATGGATATTTCCAAAGGCTCTGAGCTGACCTCTTCAGTTTGTTATTAAATTTTAGAGTACATTTATTTGGTTTTACCTCATGACCCTGGGCTATCTAGTCCCAGGTTGTTGGTCAACTGAGCAGTGTTGACTGTGGGATTCATCTGATGAAGCAAGCTGTATGTCACATTAAATATTGCTTGTTAACTCCTACAAGCTTTGTGCCACCACTGCACTAAAATATCTTGGAGGGAGGGACAGTACTATTGTAAATCAAGTGTTTGAGGCTGGCTCGTGTTGCACGGAATTTTATACCAATTTGTACCAGTGAAGTGCAAGATAGTCCTAATATCCAGTCCATCATTTTGTTGACTAACCAGAACCTCTGTCATCTCTCCTAACTAAAACACTTAGTTCTGAACCTGGCTTTTTTCTTGGATTTAGAATGAATGTCAGCTGAAAACCATCCACTCAAATCTTTTCTCTCAAAGTAAATATCCAGGGTTGGCTATGAGGTAATTTTAAAAACCCACTTTTGCCTTTGCTCGATTGCACTCTGGCCCCTCTTGTTCCTCCAGGTTTAGTTCCACCAAGCTGCCATCACCAACCTGGCTTCTCTCTCTCTCTACTCACCTTTGATCTGCAGATGAAAAACATTCAAACAGCTTTATTACTTTAGAATTTACCTGTTAGTACAATTGCTGGGCTTAAATAACTCCCGCTGACCTCCTTGGCCATCCGCCAGTGGAGGAGGCCTCTGGTCTTAGCTTCCCAGAGATCTTACATGATTGCTGCATATTTCTCCTTCCAAAGCCTGGCCTAAAAGCCTCCTCTCCCTGTGTCTCCTTTTTTAACCCCTAGAACCCAGAAGTTCCACCTGTCCCTTCTGCCCAGCAATTGGCTCCCAGACTCCTTTATTGACCAAATCAAGAACCAGTTAGGGAACCAGACCTTAGTATCCACACCGCCCCTTACAGGCTTGGTGTTTACAGTTCTCTTTGGTAACATAAAGAGTACTTTCTTGTACCAAAGATGCTAGAACACAAGGGTAAAAACTTTATGTAATTACCAGCTCAACTTCTTCATGTTCATTGAGTTGTATAGGTGTTGTCTTCAGCAATGCAGCCATTAGTTTGTGGAAAGCAACCTATAGCCTTGGCGGGAGCCTGGGCTGTTTGGAGGTTACCATGGGATTTCTTTGGCCAACAACTCAGTTACATCTAACCCAATCCCTGTAGTGGAACATTCATTGGGTGACAAGAGATGGCCCGTTGAGATTTTGTCTCCTCCATTATTTAGTGATTTCATTTAGATCTCTCTATATTTTTATATGTTTTAAGAAGCTTTGATTGTATTACAGTTCCATGGTACCCTTTAATTTTTCTTTAATTTTATCATATTCCCACATCATCCTCTAATTTAATCATACCATACCACCCCTGCTCACCTCACCCATCCATAACTAGCTATTCTATTTTCATTTCCTAGGGAGAACTATCTGCTCCCCACCCCCAACTAGTTCCTTACTCTGCCTAATGTCTGTGCTTCTAGAGATTATACCTTGGTTATCATTGTCTTAGCAGCAAATGTTCACATATAAGTGGATACATAATTGTCTTTCTAAGTCTGAGATACTTACTCACAATAAATATCTATTTACTTTTGAATTTCATGGATCCATTTTTTTATTGGCTGAATAATACTCCATACTTTAGACATTCTTCTGTTTAGGGCATCTAGGATGTTTTCAATTAATGGATATTATGAATTGAGCATCAATGAACATGGTTGTGCAAATTTCTCCTTATAAGACGAAACATTCTTTGTGTATATGACCAAGGGTGGTATAGCTAGACCTTGAGAAAGATCAATTCCTATCTTTCTGAGGAGCCACCACACTAGGTTACATATTGGCTGCGTGAATTACCACTCCTTACAAGCAATGTATGTGTATTCTTCTTACTCCACACATGTTTGCCAGTATGAGTTGTCGTTTGTTTTATTGATCTTGGCCATTCTGACTGGTGTGAAACAAAATTTCAAAGTTTTGATTTGTATATCCTGATGGTTAGGGATGTTAAATATCTCTTTAAGTTTTAAGTGCTACTTAGCCATTTGAGTTTCCTGTATTGATAATTCTGTTTTGATCTGTACCTCATTTTAACTAGATTTTTTGTTTTCTTAATGTGTTTATAGAGTTATTTATATATTTTGGATATAAGCCTTCTATCATATATGTAATTGGTAAAAATCCTCTCTCATTCTGTAGTCTGTTGCTCTGTCTGAATGACAGTGTCCTATGCTGAGCAGAAGCTTTCAGTTTCATGAGACCCATTTTTTAATTGTTGATTAGTGCCTGTACTTGTGGTTTTCAGAAAGTCTTTTCCTAAGCCAATGGGCTCAACACTATTCTTCACTTTCTCTTCTGTCAAGTTCAGGGTATTTGGTCTTGGGTTGTAGCCTTCGATTCATTTAGAGTTGAGTTTTGTGCAGGATGACGAGTATGAAATATTTGCACTCTTCTTCCTACATGCAGCCAGTCAGTTTCACCAGCACCACCTGTTGAGATGCAGTATCTTCTGCAGTGTATATTTCTTGCTTCCTTATGTAAAAAAAAATCACATGTTCATAGATGTGTGTATTCATGTCTTGTTCTTTAATTTCATTGATCACCATGTCTGTTTTACTGCAATACAATGTTCTTTTAATTACTATAGCTTTGCTGTACAAATTGAAATCAGAAATGGTGATACACACAGCAGTTCTGTTACTATTCAAGTTTTTTAAAGCTGTATTTTGGTTTTGTGACTTGTGTTTTTATATAAAGCTGAAAATTGTCCTTTTAAGAGCTGTAGGAAAATTATGTTGAAATACTGATAAGGATCGCATAGAATCTGTTAATTGTTTTTGAAAGGATGGCCATTTTTACTATATTGATCCTGCTGACCCATAAGCATGGGGGATATTTCCATCTTCTGATATCTTCTTCAACTTCTTTCTTCAAGACTTGAAGATTTATCATACAAGTCTTTCACTTGACTGGCTAGAGTTACCTAAGATATTCTGTGATGATTGAGGACATTGTGAATGGTGTTGTTTCCCTGATTTCTTTCTCAGTTTGTCATTTGCAGATAGGAAGGATTCTAGTTTTTGCCCAGTTAATTTAAGCTACTTTGCTGAAAGTGTTCATCTGCTATTAGTATTCTAAGGTGAAAATTTTAGGGTTACTTACACATCATCTGTAGATAGAGATACTTTGACTTATTCCTTTCCCTTTTGTTTCCCATTGATCTCCATCAGTTTGCCTTATTGCTCTAGCTAAGTCTCTCTATATTATATTGAATATGTATGGCAACTGTGGACAACCTTGTCTTGTTCCTGTTTTAGTGAAATTGCTTCCAATTTCATTCCATTTAAGTTGATGTTTGCTATGAGCTTCCTGTAACCTGCTTTATTATGCCTAGCTATGTCTTGTATCCCAAATCTCTTCTAGACACTCATCATGAAGGGGTGTTGGGTTTTGCCTATAATAAAATGATCATTTTCCCTTTTAATTTATTTATACAGATCTTGGAACGAGTCTGACAGACTCGGAGAAATTTAGAAAGAGGTGATCTGAAGTTAGCCTACTTTCTTTCCTGGTCACAGTAGCCTGTGGGTTCAAAAGAGGAGCTTGTTGGGGTTGGAGGCTAGGACAAAGCAATGAATGAGAAAAAGGAAGATTGAAGGGGAAAATTTCTGTAATCCACTGGGGATGAATTCAGAAAGGGAAGGAAGTTGCAATGTGTTCTTTTGCAGAGCTGGGGATAAGACTGTAGGTTTGAACTTGTAGGAATGGAGGAGTGGTGAAGAGCTGCACTTATAATATCTGCTTCCCTAGCAGGAGTGGCCTGTGGGGTCCCATAGAGCATTTGCTGGAAGTGAGGCCTGGGATAAAGTAATGAGGATGAAGGGTAATGATTAAAAGCAGATCTGAAGATGGGGCCAGTGTGGAAGGGAGGCTGTAGCAAGTGTTCTGTTGCAGCACTAGGGATGAAACTGTGAGTTGTATTTTGAGGGGCTAAGGGAGAGATCTGCAGTTAGCCCCCTGCTTCTCTGGCCAGAATCAACCTGAGGTGGGGGGGGGAGTGTTATACTCACCTTTTCATGATACAACTTTACAGTGGGAAGTCACTTGTGTGGAGGTTGAGGGTGGCAACTTTCTGATGTTGAATCAACTTCTTCAGATACTTTTGGCACCAAGGAGCTAGGAAATTGGAGATGTTCTAGGTACCTGAGCAAAAAAGCACATTTCAACAGTAATGATGTCCTCTTTGTCTCCACCATTTCTCATCATCCTCTGCAGACCAAACCATATATACTATTCTTGCTGTCAAATTAATGTCTATCAAGAAGTCCTTTCCAGCAGAAGGCACTTGAGGACTTGACTATGAGAGACAGTAAAGACTAATTTACTGCACGGGCTCTGTTTACACAGCTTCTCTGTGTTCCCTTCTCTAAACATTAATGTTCCCATACAGACATGTAGAAAATTTATGTTTCCACTTAACAAGATCAAGCTATGTTTTTGAAGATCATCCTTTAATCCACGTATGTCTTGTTAAGGGTACTCAAGTTTTGGTCACTTCAAACAATCGTTTCTAATAAGCATAGCATCACCAACATAATAAAAGGGAGACATATTTTCTGAATGTCAGAAACAACCAAATTTCTGTAGGCCCCCACAATGACATTAGATATAGCATCTCAGCTTCTGACAGTGACAGCTGGCCCAGCCACATGGAAAAGTAAGTACCAAGTGGTGAGTTGTTTCACTGACCTGTGTGTGTGTGTGTGTGTGTGTGTGTGTGTGTGTGTTGACAGCAGCTATGATTAAAATCATTGACATGTTATTTCTACACTATTTCATACTATTCTCCAATATCCTCCTCATCTCTTCACAGGTTGAGTTTTCAACTTACATATGGTATATAGTAGGTTTCATCTCAAGGGATTCACATGTAGCAGTAATATCACTTCTGCTTATGTTAGATTTTTATTTATAACACAAACGTCTAACTTTACTTCCATAATGCAATATTGCCTATGGCATTCCTTCTTATCACATTTTTTTTCAGTTTCTTTTAACTAACAGTATGCAAATATGCTGTATTCTAGGCTGCTAATAATCTCATCAGAGTGCAAAAGCAGCGAGTATGATATAAAAACTAATGATGTGTTATATTCTGAAAGAATTTTTAAAAACCTAATGCCATTTACTGCACCTTGAGACTCACAATTATCACTTTCTAAAAAATCTATCTATCTATCTACCTATCTATCTATCTATCTATCTATCTACCTATCTATCTATCTATTTTTATCTCTGTGTCGGGGAACGATGTGCATGCCATAGTTGCTATTGTGCATATGTGAAGGTCAGAGGTCTATTTGTTGGAGTTGTTTCTCTTCTTCCACCATGAGAGGCCCAGAGATAAAACTTGGTTTGTCAGGCTTGGAGGCAAACAAGTTTATCACTGAGCAATCTTGACAGCCCAGCTCTGTCTAAAAGAATGGCTCACCATGAGAATCAAGGATTCTAGAGTGGGTGAGTCATTCTCCTACAGTCATGCATTCAGAGACTGGTCATATAAGCTGGCACTGTAGCTTAGACCAATTTCTAAGCTGGACTAACTCTGATGTTCTAGCAGTTGACTATTGGCATTTTTGGTACCTAAGAATCAGTTTCAATTGCAAAGGCTATCAGCTCTCTACAGTTTTATGTATTTTTCTTTTGCTTAAACACAGTAATTCTCATCAGTGAACTTGGGTTTCCTTTTGGAAGTTATGTGGCTGTGATGAAGGAGTCTTTTTCAGGGGGATGAGAATTTCTCTTTCAATGTGAGTCAGTGAGCTTGTGTTTTGACTTGGTTCTAGTCACCAGGTAAGAAGCAGACTTCACTGCAATAAATAATGTGACATTTGGGGCTTTGAAGATGGCTCAGCAGCTAACTGTCTCAGCTGTACAAGCATAAGAACCTGAGTTCAGCTCTCCTCCACCCACAGGTGGCTCATGCCTGTAACTCCAAGGCTGGGGAAAAAGACTGTAGGAGAATCCCTTGGGCTTCATGCCTAAGCGGTCTAGCTAAATTAGTAGGTTTAATAAGAGAGAATGTCTCTTCAAAAAGTAGAAATTGAGCACAACACATCATTCCAACCTCCTTTTAGGAAATCTTTGAATGTTAATAACAACAGTAACTTGCAGCAAAACTCTTAGGTTGTTAATCAGGTTAATCTACATGCTTTCATTTGAAAACTTATTCTTGTGTAAGCATAGAAAAATTCAATAAATGTCACATTACATAAAACAGGATTGACTAAAGCTTATAAACTTTGGGGCTTCTTAATCCTGATATAATCCAGCTCACAGTGGCCACTACTTGAGAACTGAGGCATCTATTTTCCCTTGTAGTGTTGCTGCAGACAGTAAAAGAAATGGCAAGAAGGCAGGTCAAAATGGTGTTTTCATGTTTTAAAACACTACTTATATATAATCTTGGCTAGAACCAATTAATAATTCTTTTCGTAATTCAATAGTGTAAATTTAAAAATACACTTTAGGACTGTCAATAAATATGTGAGTATGTTCTTCATATGTGAACTCAGAGTCTTTTAGTAGTCTTTAGGGCTTAGCTTACAGGTCTCAGATTGGAAATTTACTTTTTTATTATTTAGTACCAGGAGTCCCAATGATCTCTTCTCTGTGTAGTTGATACTGTTTCTCTTTTTCTTTGTTAACAAGAATGTTTCACGTGTTATGTATTAGGCACATAACTTAAATACCTGAACACGTGATTGATACAGAAAACTGACCAACTGCTGTGAACATATTAAAAATTGCTGTTAAAGTTAAAAATAGTAGAAAAAGAAACACACTTAGATTTTGGAAAAATTTTCCTCCCAAATCAATAGTAATCATTCATTTATTTCATTGGAAAAAAAAATCTTGCAAGTCTAACCAGCTCACAATTCCTTTTTATTAAAATAGTATAAACATGCCATAGACAAAATACCCTTTAGGATACTAAAACACTTTGATGGTTTTCCCACAGGTCTTTATAGTCCTTGTCCTCCTCTGTGCACATTCTCACACTTCCCAGGAACATAAAAGAACCAGACCAGACGTGTGTTCTCCTGTACTTTCACTCATGAGTCACATAATTGCTTCTCTGTCTTTCTCTCAAGGCTCCGTTTTATGTGTTCCTGTTAATGGTATACTTCCTTTTTCATAAAACAAATACCTTAATATTGAAAATTCTTTAGATAACAACCAATCACAAGAAGGATTGTTGGGGAATAAACTATGGGCAGACTGTCCAATACCTCACTAGTATCCAATGGGATTTGCTTTCTGAATTAGTCCCCTTGGTCACTGTCCTTCCCCACCAGTGAGAAATCATGTGTATGCATGTGGTTTCCTAAAAATCAGATCTCCAACCACAAAAACATACACATTTGGGAAAGATGAGACCCAGGGATGGTTCTCATCAGCAACTGGGCCCTTTCTCCTGCATTGCTCCTGGATTCTCAATTTTTCTATTGTTTTACTGAAAGCATGATCTGTGCACCTTTAGGGCCATGGGATGTGCTTTGCTAAGAATCTCATGTGTACATGCTTGTGTGACAGACAGTGCACTATTACTCTGTAGAAGGCTGGGTTAAATATTATGTCATTTCCTTTTGTTTGCATAAGTGAGCTTGCTGGTTCTCTTTGCCATAAGGAGATAATGTATAAACATCCAAAATGATGTCTTCCAAAAAATAAAAATAAAAACCTATACCTCTGTTTCAGTCCTTTAGTCTTTCTATTTTTGTGAAAGCCAAAAGCTTGAGTTTGTTCTGTTTTGGACTTTCAGAGAGGTGTTGCCAACTCAGAAAAATGGTAAGTTTAGAAGACAGGAGAGAATGGAGACAAAACTAGAAGGAAGTGACCATGAGACATATTCAATTACTCATATTTTCAATGAGGAGACCGATAAATCCTATCGGGAGGCAAAACTGAGGCAGATATCATTTGTGTGAGGCAGAGAATCGATATTGCCAGGCTGCTCTGCGGTTATTTGCATTAAAGAAGGTTAAGTTACCCGAGTTTACCTGATTGGTCAATATTAAGGTCACGCTTTTGTTCCAGCAGGTGCAAAAAGCTGTCGTTTACTTAGCCATGTTGGTGGCCACACCTGCTACTCTCTTGCTGTTTCAAAGCAATTAAAGAGCCTAGGTTTTATTTTCAGGTTGGCAGGTGCTGACTGTCCTGTGCAAGGTGATGGGGGGGAGGGTGGGTGGAAATCTCTTGAAAACACCTGCCAACCTTCAGCCAGGAGCTGTGCTAACTAGCTACTATGTACAAAGCATTTAATCTTTGGTAGATTTAGCTGACAGAGCAGGAAGCAGAGCTACAGTGCCCAAAACCAAGGGCTGCCAAGACAGGACATAAAAGCATTTCTGCTTGCCCCTAATGAGAAGCAGATTTTGGATTTCATGAGGATATTTTTGATTTTTATCAGATGAATTTGAAGAACATTTTACAAGTACCCACGATATGTGAGCTATTGTCTAGAGACAAGGCATACTGTATTTTGCAACTTTGAAAAGGTTTTTTTTTGTTTGTTTGTTTGCTTACTTTTAATTTCTGTGTTTGTGGATGCCTACTCAAGATTTTGCAGGTCAGATATGGATAGTGCTGGCACCGTTCTGAAAGAGAGCATAAGCTCCCCTCGAACTGATGTTGTAGGCTGTGAGCCACTTGGTGGCTGTCCTGATACACTCACCACAGATTGAAAATATTACAAGTTAAAATCTGTATTTAGTGGAGCTAACCTATCAGATAATATGGCTTAGCTCAGCCTGCTGTAGTGAGCTCAGGATCATTACCTTAGCTGGCTGTTGGGCATCATGAGTGCCACGGCACCCCATTCAGGCAGTACAAGAAAAGCTGAAGTTCAACATTTAAAATAATTCTTTTTTTTTTTTTTTTTTTTTTTTTTCTGGATGCAAACTACATTCACTCTGTTGCAATGTCAAAGGACACAAGTCAAACCATCACCTTTTGTAGTCTGTGTTTTAAAACAGAGCCTCCTTATGTAACCAACCGGGCCTTGAATTTGTGATCCTCCTGGGTTGCAGCCCGAGCTGCCCCACGTTTGAGAGCCAGAAATGTTGAGAGCCACTCTGCCCCACACTTGTGGGCCAAAATGTCGGGGACCGCTCTGTCATTGTTGAAACCCGCACTGCCAAAAGCCTTTGGGGGCTAAACTGTTAGAGCCTGCACTGCCCCCAAGCTGCTCAGGTCCACAGGTCGGGGTTCAGCAAGAGAGAGAGTGAGGATGGACTCGAAGAATGGAGACCAGACAGAGTGTGATTCAATCCTGTTTATTCTTCAGTCTCTCTTCCTAGTGCAAGTCCCAAGTCTTGAGTTCCTAGTCCCTAGTGCCTCCAAGTTCCAAGTTACTTCTTCCAAGTGCTAAGTGCCTAATGTCTAATTCCAAGTTCTTCCTCCAAGTGCCAAGACTCAAGTGCCTACTATCTAATAATAATTCTTCCAAGTTATCTAGTCCATGTGTCTTCTTCCTCAATGCCTAATTCTTCCTCCAAGTTGTACTGGACTCTTCTGTCTGCCTCTTACCTTTTATATGTCTCACTTCTAAGCCATGCTCTTAAGTCATGCCCTTAGGTCTTATCTCTAAATCACACCTTAAGTCTCAGCTCTAAATCACAGCTTTAAGTCTCACACACCCAAGGGAAGATCCTGGGTATCTAAAGCAAGATGTTATCAGAGTGTGCTCAGCTGTTGTAGGCTATTGTAATCAAGTCTCTTATCAGGGTATATGGCTCAAGATGGCTGCAAGGATGATAGCCGCCTTCTGTCGGCTCCCCACACTCCTGCCTCTGCCCTTGAGATTGCAGACGTGTACCACTCTGCCTCCTCCTTCATTTTCTGAATACATGTGTGACCCAAGATCTTTAGTGTAGTTCTCATAAGTCATTGGAAAATTCTGTGTAATAAAGATCCCAGTTTCTTCTAAAAATTAGATCACAGCTTTTCTTTATGGTCAAACCATCCAAATAAACAGAGAAGACACATAAACATCTTCTCAAAGCACCTTTACTAAGCCTTCCATAAAAGTTCTCCCATCAATTGTAGGTTTGTTGAATTACAATGAGTCCTACAAAGAGCTCTAAAGGTGGGGACATGAGCTCACCCTCTTGCATTTATAGCTTACTGTTGCAAAGGTACCTGGAGTATTGTCTATAGATCAGGAAGCCTTACAGAGCTACAGATTTTAAATATCTTCAGCTTGTATCTAAATACCTCCCTTTCTTCCATCTACCTTCTTTCAATTAATTAAAAAACCCACACATACTAAACTGGCTGCTACAGAACATTTGGTTGGCGATCTCCAGAACATTGCATTGTAGGGGGAAATAATAAACACTAACTCAAAGCTAAATAAATAAGAGTCTGATTCTGAAATGTGAAGGACTGGTGCGAAGAGGCTTTGGGAAGCAAAGCAACTCTGTGTACAAGCATCCTGCCGGCACCAGTCAAACCCATCCAAACGGAACTGGTGTGCTTCCGTGGAGCAGCTATGCATCTCAGATAGCAGTGAATGAATATCCTACTCAGCCCCAACCAACTCAGCCAGCCGTCCTCATCTAGGGACTGGAGACAAGGAAAAGGAAAAGGCCTTAACAGAAACACTTGAGGAATTGCATCCAGAGAGAGGAGGAGGATGAAAACACTCCACACCTACACCCCAAGACCCCCCCACTCACACCCACACCCTCAGTAGCACTGCTCCTCAAGCCTGCTCCTCAAGCCGGGCAGGAAAGCTGCTTTATTCCTTTGCTTGATTTCAAACCTAGCCGGGGGATTTTGCAGGATACAAAGTTCACTGTAAGTGCACCTTTGCTGTTCGAGTCACTGAAGAGGAAATGTCATCGCGCATGACATTTAGAGTCGTAGAAGCCCACTCAGCAGACAATTCATTACTTTCTGTGGGGAAGACGTTGGTGTGAACTATTTGTTTTGTGTGCAGCCCTCAGCGTTCAGAAAAAAGTTCATACCCGGTGGATTTACTGCTCAGGAAACGCATCAAGCCACGTGGGACCTTTCATCTCTCATTTTTCCTGGACACATACTCACTAATGTTCACCACTGTAATTGAGGTAGCATTTAGAAACTGTCATGAAACAATCTAGATGTTCTCATGCTCGACACGGACTGTGCTGCAATTTCCAAAGTTCTGCTAAGAACCTACCTTGTCTAGAAAGCATTCTCCCACCCCATGGGGAGAAGCTGATTTTCTTAATCACAGAAAGTACCAGGTGGGAAATATGGCTTTCTATGAAACACAGCAGACCTGTGCCCCTGCTGGGCACTAAGGGAAGACCTGTGCCCCTGCTGGGCACTCAGGGAGAAAGATGAAAGGATGTGGAATGAAAGCAGGTCAAATTCCCCAAGGGAAAGGTTTCTCCTGTGATAGTATAAAGTACCAGCAGGCATCAAATAAAAACCAGACAAAGCTGACTGATTGGAAAAGTAGGACTGTATAGGCTGTATGTTTTATAGAAAACAGCATATTAAAAATAAAAGTAATTTTCTTGAAAAAAAAAACTTTTTATACAATATATTTTGATCATATTCTTTCTTCTCCCCCAACTCGTTCCAGGTCCTTTGATAATCTTTCTCTACCTGTCTCCTGTCTCTCCCTCTCCATCAACTCACAAAACAAAACTCAGGGATCATCACTATCTGTTGACTTTGTCTTTAACAATGTGATGAACTTTTAAATGTCCTGGGGTTAACTGAAAATTGATACTGTAGGTATCATCAAATTGATACTGTAGGTAAACTCTTTAAAATAAAGGCAAGCTCTTAGTAAATAAACAATAACTGCTAACCTTTAATGATTGCTATGCTATTAGACTTCAACTCATTTTTCAAAACAGGTATTTGACTAACGAACTGAGTTCTAAATAAGTGGCAATAGGAAGCTGGTTTTTTGTTTTTTGTTTTTTTTTCTTGCTGTTACTAATTCTTTACTCTCCAGAATCTTATTGTTTTTGCTAAAAATGTACATATTCTAACATCCAAAGTTAATTTTGTAACGATTATTTACTAATATTCTAAAATGAACATAAAGCTGAATTTGTGTAATAATAAGAATATGTTAATATATAGAAGACTTCAGGGGAGGTAGTCAACAAGGAAATAAGGTAAAAATAATGACTGCTAAAATTACAATAATTATGTTGCTGATTTTGGATACGTATGCATGAATAAAAAAAAGAACAACTTACTAGTATAGATATATTACCTCATCACAAAGAAATGTCCATCCTACTGGACTCATGAAGCTTTTATTGAAGAAGAAAAAAATATAAAACAATAAGACGATGAGAATTGTCCCAACAATCTCAGAGACTGCTTTGTATATGGCTATCCAGGAACTATGTATGAACATGGGACTGTGGTCTGCTAGAAGTACTGTGACATTTGCTATAGTAGAATTTAATTAATTAATTAATTAATTAGTATATTAATTTATTTAATCTCTGGCCCAGGGCTTCTACCGCACCTTTGGTTACTGAGTTCCTGGATAAGAAACACACTCACAGCATTTGTATTTTCAATATGCCTTAAACAGCACAATAGCTGGGCAGCTGCCCACCCTTCACGCTGGTAGAATCCACTTTTCTATCGATAACCCAAAGTAATTGCTATTTACTGTGTTCCATCTGGACTGCTCTTAACTCCACTTGGGTCAGCCCTCAGGGTCACACGCTCTTGATCCTTATCCTATGACCATTTCCGATCTTTCTTGTCCTCCTTCTTCTACTTCATGGTAGCTTCCTTGCTCTTTCTCTAATCTCCTTGTGGTCCCCTCTTGAAACCAAGCCCATGGAACCTCAAACTGACCTAAGTCTCTTTTCCCCAGTTATTGGCTGTTGGCACCCTTTTTTACTAATCACAATTAGCAGCTAGCATCAATGTGCAGAGTCTCTCATTTCTGGGGCAACCGATTTCAGGGTCCCAAGTTAGCACTGGAATACCAGCAGCATTAGGCTAACTCACTACAATTTTCCTGAAATCTGTAGAAGAAATCCAGAGGCAAGTATTCTCCAACTACCAGAAAAGTCATTTTGAATTTAAATTAAAACACTCTGTTCCCTGTCGCAAATACATCATGTGGATGATATTACAAATTTGACATTTGCCTATCTTGTGAAGACTGAGTATATTCTAGGGCCATGTCCCAGGAACACCAAACACCAGGCTCACTGCCAGCTCCTTCAGTGGGTCTTCTGAATAGTGATGTTCCTAACTCACTGCCAACACACAGCATGGCAAAGATCTTAGAGTTTAACGTGAACATTCCTTGCCTTTGCAGATCCTCACTTATTCTGAGTCTAGGATCACTGTGTAAATATAATTACTTTAACCTTCCATCATAAGACTGAAAGGTCAAAGAGTTGTCAGATTATACTTTTTCTGTCGAAGATGATAAAATATTTATATGAAATGTAGTTTGTTTTAGTTTTAACAGCCCCTGATCAAAATCCCTTACAATGATAAATACACACAGTCAGTCCCTCAGCTGTCCAACCAGCTAAGGAAGCCTCTGTTCTCCTAAACAAATACAAACCGTGAGAGAATGCCCACAGCTTGTAATGTTAGATAAATGCTTGCTTGGGAGTCCCTTGTGTATATATTTTGATTTATTTACACATTTTTGTGCTTGTTAGGAGAGATGTTTTTGAGTTTTACTTTTGAAGTCTATATTTTTCCTAACTTACATTTTCCTAAAAACAATTTTCAAAACCCAAACTCTTTATATTTTGATGCAGTTATTGGGGGGCGCCTGTGAATCTTTCAGTTTTCCCAAATATGAGTAACTTTAGTAGTTTATTCATACAACATAAACATACAAACTAAAACATACCACTGACTGAACTAAGGACCTAATTCATATGTAGCAGTTTTTCAGGCACACTGTCTGGCATTCCCATCTAGGAAGACTGGTGTCAAATGTTAGTTTGTGTGGAGAATGGTCCACAATAGTTGTGCTTTTAGCTTTGCACAAGTGAGTTTGCTGAGTACAAGGGAGCTGAGTAAAAAGCACAGAAGAGCAAGTAACAGAACAGGCTTTTTAAGGCAGTGCTTACCATGGGATACACAGTAGTTGAGGCTTGCTTTGTGAAGGCGCCTGGAAACAATTTACCTCTGTGTTCAAGGACGGGTGTTTTCTGTCTAGGAGCTCACTCCCTTCTCTTTGCCAAGGATGTGGTACTTCACTCCTGGGCTACTGAGCTGTTCTTTTTCTCCATTCTCACAGGGCCAGTGGCTAGCCTGTCTTTAGACCCAGGGTCTTAAAGGCTCTTATGTGGGGCCGTGAAAGGATGGCTTGGTTTTTGGTTGGGCACAGGCCTTGAACCCCAGACCCTAATGGGACAATGGAGGGTGTTTGGCCAAGCCTTCAGACCCCAGGCTCCTGACATGCCATTGATTTGTGCCATTCAGTCCAGTCACATAGGGCAATGTCCCTACCAGCACTTCCACAGGTACAGGGTGTGACTCCAGGTCTCAGGGCCTTGAGAGATTTCCATATTAATGAGATACCTAAATGCTAGAAGGCATAGCCAATTAAGTATTCTTTCCCAGACCCTCCTCCTTACAAATGGTATTTAACCAAAGGCCTGCCTTGTGTGTGTGTGTGTGGGGGGGGGGGGGGGTAGGTGCATCCAGAGTCAACTACCATCCACTATGAAAATAAATCCTTTTGGAACCTTGGACTTCCTCGTGTCTTTTGGGGCCCACCATGGGGATCTGTGGAGAAGGTCTCAACTACGGAGTGTCTCATCTTCCCTGGAGGACTTCTCTGCACAGAGCTCTCCCTTCCTCCCTCATTTCTCTTGGCTGCAGGCCAGCCCAATGCATCCCTAGTCTTTGCTCTTCAGCAACCCCACACACACACACATCTGGGGGCTTGGCCTCCAGGTCCACTTGAGAGCCCTGTGCCCCCACAGAACTACAGACTGAGTTCTCTCCCGGCCCAGGGGCATCCTGGCGGCTTCTCACAGCCCAGCGTCTGCCTGGCACCGGGTGGAAGTGACTCAGTCAAATTCCCAATTCCCGCTCTCAAGTCTCCACAGAGCCTTGGAAACCACCCAACAGGAACCCACATCGTGCGACCACATGCGAGCTAATCATCCCCGCAGCTCTAAGACAAACAAGCTTGAGTTGAAGTTGTTGAAGGGACAACCCACATTTCTAGAGCCAGCTTCTAAGTGAGATTGAACAGCATGTTACAATTTGCTAAAATAACGTAATTACAGATTCACTTACTAAGTTATTTAGTTTTATCCAATTGGGGATAGATTCTTATCATTTGTTTTTAATATAGGTAAGGTATACTTTTAGTAGCATGAGTTCATCTGATGTATCATACTCACCAACTTGAGGCTGTACAATTGCAGCAGGAATCCATGGAAATGACTGATGTTCACAGTGCTTCACTCATCCCATGACAGCATATGATACTGTCATGTCTTTCCAATAGTGATGCTAACCATGATTAAATCAACATTACCTCTCATTCCCCACATCTCAGTTTATTAATATGCAAACATCCTTTTGTTTCCTCAAGCCATTATCCTGTTGGTAGATCTTGCTTCTTCTCTGCCAGCCAGAATCTCAGGCAAAGGCCTACAAATTAAGGGACAGAGATAAAGTAGAACATCTTTATTTCTGCTAGACACTAGTAGAACAATGTTTCTGTTCCTGTGCATTTATGCTCTTCCTGTGAGTGCAGACTTTAACCTCAGAAGCAAGAGTGCTTCCATGGAAACAAACATGATTTCATGGCACCAGGAGACAAGAATTCTACCTGGACATTTTGAATTCTTTGTTCCACTCAATTTCCACTAGAATGGAGGAACAGTGCTGCTTGGGGTAAGTGCTCCACTACCAGGGGAAGTTGGTAAACTCTTCCCTAATGGACATTATAAAAGATGTTTGAAAGACGAGATCACTGAAGGTATTGCTTAGTATTGGCATGCAGTGAAAAACAAAGTGGCATGCACCCTTCAAAGATAAAAGTTTCCCTCTCCTCACAAGGGGAAGGGCCACAACCACATAAGGTATGTGACAAAGGTGAAGGACACAGAATGGGAAGTGGAAGAAGGTAGTTCTACCAGCTGCTGGCCTATGACTAGGATCTGTGTGTTTTGGTAGAAGTGTCTATATCTATATACTTACAAAGAAAATGTATTTTCTTTCTTTTCTTATTCTCTCTGCAGTCAACAACAGATATATTGACTTTACAAAATGTTTGAGTTTTATTAATTTTATGTGATAGTATTTAAGTAAAAGCATATGAAGGAGAGTAAACACCATCCAATTACATGCTTTCTCTCCTGGGAAGGCCTAGTACACTCCTGTTAAACATAAACAGTTGTATTAGGCTAGGAGAAACTATAACTTTGCTATTGCTTTATTTCAAAACTAATTATGGTGAATTCCTCCTCCTCCTTCTTTCTCCTCTTCCTCTTCTTTCTTCTTCTCCTCCTCCGTCTTCCCTTTTCTCAACACAATTTAGAGCTATCTCGGAGTAGGAAATACCTTCATCAAATCGCCTATAAGGAAGTCTGTAGGGTATTTTCTTGGATAATGATTAGCTTGCAGGGGTGGCCTGACCCACTAGGTGTGGTGCCAACCTTGAGCAGGTGGAACTGGGTGGTATAAGAGATGAGCATGAGCACGCCAAAGGATGAGCATGAGCACGCCAAAGGAAGCAATCCAGTAAGCACTCCTCCATGGCCTCTGTACCACTTCCTGCTTCTAGGTTCCTTCCTTGAGTTTCTGCCCCAACTTTCCTCAGTGGTGAACTGTAATGTGGAAATATAAGCCCAACAAATACTATTCCTCCACAAGTTTTTATTAGTCATAGTATTTTATCACAAAAATAGAAACCCTAACTAAGACAATATGAGTACCAAGTTCATACCTACAATGAAGATCTGTGTATGTCAACTTGATTTGATGTCCAAAGGGTCAGCAGGTATCTGAGAAATATGTTTTCTTGGCTACATCTATGATTTTACAGATGAGATTAACAGGTAAGTCCATAGACATAGAGAAGCAGATGGTCTTCCCCATTGTGGTAATGCCATCCCATCTGTTGACTGCCTGATAGAACAGAGATACGGATTGACTCAGTCAGGAAAGTTTTCTCTGTTTGAATGTGGACCTGAACCTGCATCTTCAGCTCTTTTGGTTTTCAGGCCTCTGTACTTGAAAGCACTGACTCTCCTGGATAAATATAAGGCATAGGTTCGGTTTCTCTGAGAATTCTCTGGGGCAAGTGACAGGGTTTAAGCCCCAGAAAAGTACTGGATGTGAAAGTAGAGAGATAAAATCACTGATGGGACTATTACCACCCAGAATATTCTGTGTGATGTGTGATGCTTTGGGACTCTGGTAGTTAGTAATTTTCTGAAAATGATGAGAGGCCTAAAATCTAACCCTGTTTCAAATGTAATGTCACTCTGGCAAAATGGTGGGGAAAAAAAAAAAAGCAATGAGTCTAGTATATTCTCCTCCATGGGGCAGCAGAGTTTCTTACCAAGCTTGGACACAATCATTCATCCATTCTGTACCTTCTTTTCTTTTACTTTCAACATCTTATTATTCATTTGCTATAAAGACTCTCATTATTCATGTTTGATTGAATTCTTAGAGGTTCTTGAAGATAGCCTATAGCTCTTGGCTGTCTGTTCCTGTCATTTTTCTTTGGCTTTCTCCATTCTCTTGGCCAAAAGATTAGCATATTCTGCAGCCTTCCCTTCATTTTTCTTTGAGCATTTTTTCTTCAGAGCAGTACATCAATGACTGTGTTTGCAGGACAGGTGGAGTAACAAGATGCTGAGTCTTGGGTGCTTTTGGTCCTGGTCTTCTCCCTGTCTTTGGTTATGGGATTTCTGACAACACATTAGTGGGCTTCATCTTCTTTAGCACAATGGAAAACTTTGCAGATTCTGGCAGCTTTTTTAGGCCTCCATCCACTGAGTAACAGTAGTTTCTGTTGGTACAGGATTCATATTCTCTCTCTCTCTCTCTCTCTCTCTCTGTCTCTCTCTCTCTCTCTCTCTCTCTCAACAATAAGGTTGAAAACATTAAGATTGGCAGATTAGCACACACAATACATGTTGGACCAGACTTGTGTTTCCTCTTTCCAGTTTTATTTGGTCTATGCCTCTTACTTAGCTGTAGACAAACTCCATTTAGTGTCAAGACACCTGACTTCTTGGGAAATCCTTGCATGTTGTTCCTACCACTGATTCAGATCATATAACCATTCCTTGATTCTTCCAGAGTATCAGCAGAACTTCTTTGGCTATCATTTCTCATAGCAAGAGGGAAACTTGTGTTCACTGTTCACTTCAATGAATTTCAGACAGCCAGTGGCTTGGAAAGAGATATCCAGTTTTATTTTGAAGAAGCTAACTATCTATGAGGTTCCATTAAGAGAGAGAGAGAGAGAGAGAGAGAGAGAGAGAGAGAGAGAGAGAGAGAGAACCTTATTTTCTGCTAAAAACAAAGATGGATCAAAGTGCCCAACTGGCAGATGAATAGAGCCAATTTTCAACCATTAAAAGATTTATCACTCAAGTAACTGGTTATATGCTTCTGAAGTGATAAACAAATGATATGATTGAACTATTGTAAGAGGTTCTAACGAACAGATGAACAGTAATTAGTCCACACTTCTTAAATGTTAATCTATGCTAAAAATGTATTCAGTCTGGCAACAATAGCTCAAAATACCTAAATTTCAACCTATTCTAGTATGGAGGGGGAAGGGCTTCTAAGGCTCCATCCCTATATGAAGAGCTATTGGCAACTGACAGATTGTGTGTGTGTGTGTGAATCTATGTTTAATAAAAGGGAGGGAAGAAATTACATCCACAGAAAGATAAATACAAAGAGATTCAAAGTAAGAAAAAAAGGAAAGGAAGACAGAGAGATAGAGTTATATGAAGGCCTGCAGAGACAACATAACAAGTAACAGATTCATATAATTCAAGTGTGAGGACTTTAGTATAAATTCTAGCAATCTATTTGTGTAACTCTATCCTTTTCCTGGGATTCCTGTTTAAAGGGCTATATGGTATAGAATGACAAAAATAAATGGAAAAAATTGTCAAATAAAAGCAAATGTAATAAAGGACAAATGCGACTTGAGAGGAAATGAATTCATGCTGGCATGGTGAGGGTCTCTAAGGCTGGACATAAAGTGACTCTCCTTAAAAAAATGCAAAGATGGAAAGATCTCTCAGTTCATGAATTACAGGATTCTATAATTTATATTTTATATTATTTATACACACAAATATAAGTTTAAAGTCAGTCTGGGCTACATTTGATATTGTCTTAAAACAAGAAAAAAAATCCTTCCCATCAGTGTGTCTACCCTGCATGATGGGCATATTTAATAACATGCGGATCTTATCTATTTCTTTCTCTATCAATGATCTTATTAACATCATTGATAAATGCTTCCCAAAGAACATCCTAGTTTGGTTGAGTTCTAAGGATTTTTATGGGTCACAACCTCTATCCTACTTTGATGCTAAGTGCTGATACAGATTTTGGGCATGCTACATATTCTTTTTGCCATCATTGAGCTATATCTCCAGCTCTTAACTTTGCCTTTAAAATTTGAAGCACTTCCTAGAGGCTAATTAGAGAGCAGTAAAAATAATCCCCATACTACATCCCAAACACTCCCTCGCCAGCAATTAAACATTCATGGAGCCACAGACAGACCCCCCAGGTGCTCAAAGCAACCTTTGCTCCTTTTTGTGTAAGAGCATAAGTCTTGAGGTCACCTTCAAGATCTGTCCCCATCTTCTCTGCAGAGAATTATAAGAGATTCGGGGAAACCAGGTGGGCTTGCTCTGACCAACTTGCCCTCTGTAATTGTGAAATGACTAAGTCAAAAATTAAAATGAAGATTAAGTTTGATTTGCATTCCTTCCACAGTGCGAGAACTCTCTGAGTAACAAAGTTTGTTGGCTGTGCAAAGGGGCTTCAGTTTTTTTTTTTTTTTTTTTTTTTTTTTTGAGAGTTGGCATTGGCAAACAAAAGTTCTCTCGTTCATGTTTTACATATTATTATTATTATCTCTGTGTTCACATATCATACAGTAATTTCATATGTGTGTATGTGTGTGTAAAGTACAAATGTCTACAAAAGTATTAAATAGGCCACACTGCAAAGTTCAAGGAATACAAAGAAATTCTAGTGCATCTTGAGGCAAAGAGATGTAGAGATTGTGATGTGGGGGTTATATCACAAACACTGTTGGGGAGAGATGCTTGTCAGAACCAAGCCACAGGGTCACAGATTTGAGCCAAGACTCAATATTGAGCCGAGATGCAGCAATAAGGTTGAAAAAGCTATAATGGTGAGGTGCAGAAACAGGTCCAGACAAACGGAAGGTGACTCAAGACAGAGTCGGCTCCTCAGCAATGGTGATGGTGTTGAATTAAAGCTCCCGGGAGAGTCAGAAGTTCTGTACCTGTCTGTAACATGGTGCACATTCCAATTAATCAAATGGCAAACCAATAAGGAATGTTACCTAAATAGTTTTAGATGCCCTGCTGTTCACGGGGTCGAGGTGAATGGTGTTGCAATCTAGTACTCATTTTACTTTAGGAGAAATTTCTTAATCTGTGTCTCATGGGTTTCTTTATATGTGGAGCTGTCCATGACAATTTGAACATATGCAATATAGAACTTATTCTTCTTGTGAAATGGAGATACCCAGGTAAGGCATAGCAAGAGAACAAACAAACAAGAAGCTTCGCTGTTTTACAGACTACAGAGTGATGGTGCGGTCTCCGCAACACTGAATTACCTCTTGTAACGTTTTGCTAAATTGGGACATAGAAGGTAGGTTTCAATTTATTCCAAGCTGAAAGCAAGTGGGCTACAGATGTCATCTCCTTCAAAATGGATATTCTCCTGATCCAGACATTCAGTTGCTGGTCACAGGTTTGACTACATTCTTAATCCATGTACGTGCCAATGATCAAGGGAACACATGAGCACATTTGATGTGTTTAGGCGTCTTTTTATATAAATTTATTTAATAATTAAGACAGATGGATTATAAAGCAGTGTCACACTGAAAAGTTTGTTTGTTTGTTTGTTTGTTTGTTTAATTAAAGTGTCCTGGCACTGAAGATCATATTATTCTGTGTGCTTTCTCAAAGTGAAGGAATTAAAATTAAAAGCATATGACAGCAGAATATTTAGTAACTGGTCCTGGGGTCATTTGTTAAACAGGCCTTGAGATAGGTTAACCTGAGATGGTTAGCGCATTTGATTTATAACTTGAATCTATCTTCTTTTCTTGAAATGCATCATTAAATATAATGCAAAGCAAAGTTATTATAATAACTAAATTGAAGAAGAGGAAAAGAAGGAGAAGGAGAAAAAATGAGAAAAAGGAAAAGGAGAAGCAGGTGTCTGGGATGTGCTGGGAGCCAAACTCAGGAAATTACCTGCTGTCTTAGAAAGTCTAGTCAGTACAAGGTTAAGAAAGGACGTTCACAGGTCTCAGGTCTCAGGTCTCAGGTCCCAGGAACTTAAAGAACGTCTGGCATTTCCTTGGAACTGGTTATGACAGTGGGATGGTCTAGGGCAATAAGGCCATAGTAGGATAGCCCTAAGCAATGACCCTCGCCCAAACTTCCCGGTTTGCTGTGTCTTTATAACCTGCCCCCCAAATTAAAGTTTCAGAGCTTGATCAGAACCCAGACTTGCTCTCATTCTTTGTGTCTCTTGTCCTTTCATTCGTTCGCCCCCTTCCCTAAGGGATGTGTCTGTTATGGTAACGAGGGGAGCACTGAGCTCTGTCTTGGTTAATGGGTAAGATGTAGAAACAAATCTGAATTGCACATGTCTTGAAGGAAAGTAGGAGGGGAATTTTTTAGAGGAAGAGAAGAGATAAACTGGAGTGGGGAGAGGGAAGGAAAGGGAGGAGGATAGAAGGTGCTTGGTGGGGAAGATATGTTCAGTGTACATTACTGATCTATACATTTTTAAGTTACAAAGTATTAGAAGATATGAAATTGATTTAGAAGATTAGATTTAGAGGAGTGTTTGCAAAAGACTAATTTTACTTTGAAGAATGCAAAATAAGAGAAATATTGTTAAATATTTATATTTAACAATTTAAATATTGTTAAATATTTATAATATAACCTCCCAAAGGAGGATAAACTAGTAATAAAGTCTGTAGAGAAACAAAGCTAGTACCAATATCTATTTATCTACCATCTATATCTATGTCATATATATCATATATTATATATCATATATAATACATGTCATATATTATACATATAACTATATATTTACAAATATCTTAATTATTTTAAAACCTATACATTATATCATATATAATATATACATATATATTAAAAAAGAAGTGGATTTATTAGATCAGTTTCTATAATATAGACTGGCACTCTTAATGCTGACGAGGCCATAACATTGGTAGCTGCTCATTCTACAAATTTGGATGCACAAATGGGATGGTTTGCCTGTGGAGTCCTAATGTGTTGACAGCCTAGAGGCTTTCTGGAGAGCTGCTGGTTGTTAGTTAACATTGGAAAACCAAAGAAGCTGGGTTTTGCTATCAGCCAAGGATGGCAGTGTTGACAATAGATGCACTTATATGTAAAGAACAAAGACAGACAGGCAAACCCAGCTCTGCTTTATTTATGTGCCCACTTTGGAAGGTACTGCCCGTTCTAGAGGAGTTAATCCTTCTAGGACCCACCTAGAATTGTATCTCTTAGTTGATTCCTTGTCTAACCAAATTGACAATAAAGAACCCTTTATAGCTGTCTTTATACAAAACGTCTTTTATTTCATTACAGATACTTTCATTAACATTGATTCTTTGATCTGCTGGATTTTATAGTTTTCATACTTAATAAAGGTAAAGTGTCTTGCCTGTTTACTATGTGCCAATTTTAAGAGTTTTAAAAATGTTCATTGTGTGTGGTCTTCTCTTACTTTCATGACTGCCCTGTGAGGGAGGTGCTATAGACATCAACAGTTAACTACAAATGAGGAAACTGAGGCACATAAGGTAAAATAGCTTGCTCACAGTATGAGATACTGAGTTGGAATCTGAACTTGGGTAATCCACTTCTAGAATATACACTTCAAACCACTTGGTGTCGTACTTGGCATCAGTAAGACTCCACCAGCAGACGAAGCTCCCTGCATTACAACAAAGACCGTAAGACAAAGTAATGCAACTTAAAAACGGAAATAAAGACAAAACTTCCTCAAAGGGGCTGTACATTTTTCATAAGCTAACATCCTGTATACTTTCAGTGGAAACTGTGTCAGCCTGGGATTTAGAGGATTACAGATTGAAGGCACCAAGAGATACCTCACCTGGCACCTCTCCTTGACTGTCCTGTCACCTGTTAGATGTTTCAAACAAGACTGTAGAAGAGCTAACAAAAGTTGGCTTCTACCTGGCTCATTCAGTCACTTCTTTAAGGAATTTAGTGCTATTCTAAACAGAATCCCCTAAGTTTCGTAGGGTGAACACCAGAGCTGACTGGCAGGGACGGTTTGCTTATATTCTCATACACATATGGTTTTCTGTAGAGTGAGTCTTAGAACTAATATGGACAAATGTGCCCAGATTAGAAGATCAGGCTCTGACAGGGTTCAAAGACACCATTGTAATGGACTAACTTGGCCCATGGGGGCTCACAGACTGAACCATCAACCGGGGAGCCTGTATGGGGCTGATCTACACCCCTGTTTCGCTCATGTACCGGTTGTTCAGCTTGGCCTTCATGTGAGACTCACAACAACAGGAGGAAGAGCTGTCTCTGACTTCGTTGCCTGCCTTTGGGATCCTTTTTCCCACTGGGCTGCCTCTTCTGGCCTTAGTGGGGGAAGATGCACTTCTTCAAGATGCAGTCCACTGAAACTTGACATGCCAAGTCTGGTGGTTATCCACGGGAGGCCTCCTCTTTTCTGAAGAGAAAGGGAGAAGTGGATGGGGTTGGGTGGGTGGGGAAGGACTGGGAGTTTAGGGAGTTAATTATTTTAAAACTCATACTTTAAACATAAGTTAATAAGGAAGGCAAGCGGGCTGAGCAGGGAGGGGTGAGGATCGTCAAGTGTGATGACGTCAGCTTAATCTCCAGGATCCAAATGGTGAAAGGGAAGGAGAATCCAACTTGAAATTTGCATTCTGGTGTGTGTGTATATGTGTATAATAAGAATAATAAAAATTTTAAAGAAACTCAACAGAAATAAAGGATGATTTTTGCTTCACACATCCTCTGCAGCCTCTCCCCCTCACTTTCCCTGGTAGTCTTCTTTCACTCCTCTTCCTTAGCTGTTAATTTATTTTTGAAGTAGAAAGAGAAAGGGAGATGGAAAGCAGTTAGATGATGAAATAGAAATACTGTCAGATTGTTTTTTAATGTGAGGTAATTTTGCTCATCATTGAATGTCATTATCTCTCTTGACCACTAGGGGGCAGGATGCAGCAATCCATGAACACTTGGAAGGGGTTTCTGAGAAACTTGTTTTGGTGTTGGAGGTAAGTAATAACAACCTGGTTTGGGTCATGCCTAGCTCCCAATCCCTCCACCCCCAACATGGATTCCAGCTAAGCACCCAAAAGAGAGATCCTGACAATTTGCAAAACACTGTATGGCAGTAAATGAACACCTTTTTCCAGACTGCCGAGTTCAGGAATGACTTTTTCCACTGTAGGTAAATGAGAAAAGGCATTTTTTTTCCTGCGCATCCTACTCAGTCAGGATGTTATATTTTACAACAAAAAAGATACAAACTTGTCTTAGGGCTTCTGTTGCAGCAGAGTAACTGGAGAAAAGGGTGTGTTTATTTGGTTTAAACTGCCACATCTGGGAAAGTCAGGTCAAGGACACAAGTCAATAGCCCGGAGGCAGCAGCTGATCCAGAAGCCTTGGAGAAGTATTGCTTGCCAAGGTTTGCTCCCCATGGCTCGCTCAGCCTGACTTCTTACCGACTCAGTATCAGAAGCCTAGAGGTGGTGCCAACCACAGTGGGCATGGCCCAACCTCTTCAATTACCGACTAAGAAAATGCACTACAGACTTGCTGACAGGCATAGTTTAGGGAGGCATTTTGTCAATTGAGAGTCCCAATTCCCAAATGACTCTAGCTTGTGTCCCTTAACATAAAAATAGACAGCCTAGGACTGTGTCTTTTACAGTGAGAGAGGCAGTTCTCCCAACCCCTGCTCTACAGAAGCAAACAGAACAAAAGCTCTGACCGCAGGGAGCTTGCATCCTAAAAGAAGAGAGAAGTTCACCTGGAATTTGCATATATTATTTCAGGCAGTTGTGATTGCTGTCAGGGGTGAGGGTGGGAGGTAGAGCATATGTGGGGACTGGGAGAATTGGGGAATGGGGTGAGGGATAGGGTGTGAACCTGGTTGAAGAGTGAAGGTTACCCAGATGGCTGGCAAGGACAATCGATTTTGAAGGGTGAGGCAGTCTCCAGATTACACACCAACTGCTTTTACACTGACCATTTTAAAAGCCATAGTTTGGCATTGAGAATTCTCCCAGTTAAGAATGTAATATAACTGTGTCCCTAGAACAGCTCACAGAAGACTGAAGCCTCCGAAAGCAAAGCCGTATTTGACCTCTGGTGGCTGAACTCTCTGTCAATTCCTCGACCTATGTATGACTCCTCTCTCCACTTCAATATTCTGAGAGAAACAGTTTCACTGTTACTGAGAACCTCAGATGGGACAGATGAAAATACAGCAACTGACCTGGAACACTCACTGGCTTGAGAAGCACCTAGGAGCTTAGTAAAATGCTGGTGTGTTTGGTATGCCTGGTATTCCTGGTGGTGTCCTGTGTCTGGTGTGTCTGGAACAACACTTTCAGAGGTAACTGACAAGGGGGAACACCTATCTGGGAAATGAAGAGTGCATCCTATATTGGGATGGATGAATACCTGTACCGGATAGAACGAAAGGAGAAGCCCACAGTGCATAAGCTCTCTTTGCTTTCTATCCACTGTGAGGTGTTCAACCTCTGCCATGCTCTTGCTGCCATCTGCCTCATTTTGGGCCACAAATGAAGGACCTCAGACCAGAAGACAAAATAATTCCCTCCCTTATGCTGTTTATGCCAGGCGTTTTGTCACAGCAATGGAAAAAATAAGGACTTGAGAACAAAACAAGCTTGTAAATTGGGAGTTTACAGACTACTCCTGCAAAAGGCCAGGAAGAAAACCACCTGGCTGCCTGGTGAGTGGAAAAAAATTTAAGAAAAAAGAAGAATATGACTTCCTAGGTATGGTGGAGGAGAAGGTTTATTGCAAATATAAGAGAGCGCATAGCTAGGAGCATCTGGAAAGATCCAGAATGCACGTGACCCTGAGCCAGATGATATAAGGAGAGAGAGAGGGGAGAGAGGAGTGAGGAGAGTGGGGAGCCAAGCAGCCAGGAGGGTAAGGTGTGGAGGGGACCAGAATAGCCAAAATGGATGGGTTATATAGGGAAGGACACCTGAGGGACAGGCAGCCCAGCTCATGGGCTGGAGAAGCTTAGGGTAAGGAGCCAGATGTGTAATCCAGAAGGTTGTACCAGGTAGGGACTGATGGCTGCAAGGAGAAGCCCAGAGTCTGAGACCTGACCCCTGTACATGTACCCTCTGTAACAACTACTCAAGGATGCTTTTCTTAAAGTGCGAACACTCACAGAGCCCAAGCAAACAAAGAGCACAGTGTGTGCTTATAAAGCTCTGTTTGCTAAAATATTGTGCATGCCACATTTAATCTGGTGCCTTCAATTTAATGATCTCTATTTGAGAATATACGTGTGTAGTCACAGTCGTGTTAATAGAAACATCAGTAACTACCACATCCCTCAACTAAGCCAGACATCAACCACGGCCATTGCTGTGAACTACAGCACTGAGTGACTGTTACTGTTGCTGGCCTGTTGGAGGACATTGCCAAGTCACCTGGGAATTTCTTACTGTAAACAAGAGGATTGGAACCATCCTTCTGCTACAGCCAAGCTTGTTGGAGTAGGACAGTGTCTCTGGAGTGAGAGAAGTGAGGGAATGAAGAGACCTGAAGCTCAGAACTTTCATACCACTCAACTTGCAAAAACACTTCTCCATCCTTAGCTCTCAGGTTGACACTTTACTTTCCATCAGACATGCCCATTTGGATTTATCTTCTCCTTTTCTCTGGTCTAGGCTGGAGGCCCTCAGATTATTGAGGAATATAACAAAAATCACCTGTGAAAGTTCACCAGCACACGGCATCATCATAGTGACTTAACTGCACTGTCACACTCGCTTTCCCACTCACCCTTGTTCCTGTCCCTTCCAGATCCTGAAGAAGTGACTGAAGACCCCCATACTCGGGAGACCCTTCCTCAAGTCTCAGGAAATCACGACCACCCAAGAATCACAAGAAACCATACCTGGATGCAATCAGCAGAGGTTTATTGGGGAGTTTGCTAACCAAGGTCAAAACTGCTTGTCCACACAGGAACAGAATTTTGACAAAAGGCCAGCAAGCTGAGGGGTTTCTTTTATAGGGAAAGGGAGGAATTTTCACGCTCGGTTACACATGATTGGTTGCTTTACAAAGTTTGAACACCAACAGGTTGTAACACTGGAAAGACCAAGTGTGTGTGTGTCGGGGGGGGGTAACCCAGAACAGTGGAACATTTCAGAGGAACCTACCCTAAACGGTTATTACCAACTATTTCAGGTAAACTATTTTTCACTTCTTCCGGCTATAGCCCCACCTAGATGGCTTGAATCTTTCTCGGTGGTCAGGAATGTGTCTTTCTACCTTGGGCTTTTCCCACCCACAGGTGGGGTCTACTCCCTGAGGCTCGAGGAATGTAATCCAGTAAGTGTCCTCTGATTCAGGGATAATGTCCTCCACCTGGAATGTGTCCTGGGGCAGTGAAGGCCTGAAATCTTATTTTCAGTTCTGCGTTCTGGAACCTGCACTTTTTCTGCCCAAGTCTAAGGGCAAAGAAAAAGTCTACATATTTCATAAAATGGTCTTTATAATTTTTCACTCTACAGTGACAACATCCAGAAGCATGGACCTGAACACAGGCACCCAGCTCCATCCAACTGATACCTACTGCCCTACAGTGCGAACTGTGTATGAGAATGTGGGTAGAGAATATTAAATCACCTGCACACCCGCCTGTGCTTATTTCAATTTTACCCAAAATTGTCAGCTACAAAACCGGCCTGGGTGCCCTTCAGCAGGTGAATGGGAAAAAAAATGGAGTTGTTCTGCAACTGTAAAGAATGGAATAGTGTTATTTGTAGGAGAATGAGTGGAGCTGGAGCTCAGGATTAGAACAATATGGTAGATGCAGGGAGATCAGCTGCACATTTTCTCTCATAAGCAGAACTGGGCTTATGTATGTACACATTCATATGTAAGTATAAACACATGTATATGATGTGCATGTAAAAGGGAGACTATTTCAGGATAGGTGGGGATCATTTATAAGAGAGGGAGAGAAATGGGAGAGTAGAGAGGAGTATGATCACATGAAAGTCTCATTACAGGGCCTTAACTTTGTCCATTGAATAAAGACAGGTAAGTTTGTAAAAGGTGTGTGGTGTCACAGGGACAGGGAGAAGTATAAAGCTGTGACCTGGGCTCCTTCCTTTGAAGCGGTGACAAGGAGTCTGACTTCTATCTTTAGTTCTTCTCTCAGTGGTCAAGTTGGCAACCGTAGAGACTCCTTCCTTTGCCTTAACTGGTCACTTGGGGACTCCCAGTAAATGGTGTCAGAAGGAAGGGAAGAGGCAGGACACAGAGGAAGCTCCTGGACTGAGGGAGTCCTTGATGGTGGGCTCTGTGCCTGCTGCAGTCTTCTCCTGAACCTGGAGAAGCAGGAGCTGAGCTGTCAGTCTCAGAAGAACTTGGCAACATCCTCACCTTGAAGTCAGCTTTCTCGGTTTTCTTCTTCCACCCCTTCAGCCAAGGTAGAAAATAAATATTAAAAATACTCAAAACTCATTTGGCTCACATTTCTAGAGAAACAGGGCAGGGTTGTCAGGAATCAACTGCAGAAGAGCAAACCGTGTAATTTCAGAACCCCCAGCATGGCTTTCGGAATTAGGAAAAAAATGGACAGGGAATCTGGCATATCTGTATATTCACACTGAACTGGTTTTATTTTCTGATCATAAAGGTAGGCTTGGCGGAACTCTTACGTTGGTTCGCTGGTACAGAATGTTGTAGAGATCAGTAAGTTGGCCACCATTACTGAAAACATTGCTGACAAAGCTAAGATTTCTGGTTTTGTGCTCTAGCTTTCTCAGGCGTTAAATGAAGAATGGAGACCTTTACATGGAGGGTGTGCAAGACGCTCACTGCACACTAATAAATTGTCACGCTGCTGGTGCCTCAGATCCCGCTTGCGCAATGTTGGGGTAGTGGCAATACATGGATTTTTGGCTCAGAGACAGGATTGAAAACTGGAACACATAAAGCTTCTATGGCCCAGATCAGGGAAGACTTCATCAGGGTTAGATACTGGCAGTATGTCACTATAAAGGTGCCAGACTGGGGTCTGAGCAAGCAAAAGACCGGAAAGGATGTGGAGGTAGGAGAGGAAGGGTCTTTTTTTTTGGATATTTTATTTACATTTCAGATGCCATCCCCTTTCCCCATTCCCCCTAAGCCCCTATCCCATGCCCCCTTTTTCTTTTTGCTTTTATACACTTTTTAAAAATGTTAATCAAAGGCTTTATAAGTTTGGTAATGGTCAATCAGAAGTGTAACCCAATACCCAACCTAGATATATTAACTATCTTTGACTGGTGGAGACACGTGAACATCTGCCTCGATATCCACCCTTCTCTCTCTTTCTCTCTCTCATCACCTAGCTTCTCCTCTCCTTCTTCTCCTCCTCTCCTTACTCCTTCTCTTCCTCTTGGTACTCCTCCCACCTTAGCTCCTCCTACATATCACCCTTCCTGTTAAAATAAAACTTTTCTCTCAAAATACATTTAGAGCATAATTATGCCAATTTGTACCCGTGAGGTACAAGATAGTCCTCATACCCAGTCCATCATTTTGTTGACTAACCAGAACCTCTGTCATCTCTCTTAACTAAAACACTTAGTTCTGAACCTGGCTTTTTCCTTGGCTTTAGAATGAATGTCAGCTGAAAACCATCCACTCAAATCTTTTCTCTCAAGGTAAATAGCCAGGATTGGCTATGAGACTATAAGTTTTCAACCCTGTCAGAAATCCAGAATGGCTGAGTTAACTAAAATTATGGGAAGCACAAAGCATAGCTTCTAAAACTTAGGGTCTTACATCGAGGTGCTGCTCTGTTTTCAGTAAGAATGCAGGCTCAGTATTCATTCCTCCAGACACAATTTTTAAAACTGAAAATAGAAGAAAATCCAAATGGGAATGGAAATTTTATACTATATATTTTTTCAAATAACACCGATGCAATTGTTAAATATTTACATAACAAATTAAATAAGCAAATGAAATGAAACATTAAGGCTGCATCAAGGTTTAAATGTTTTGTATAGCTCTTTTGGTTTGGGGTCTTCATGGAGTCCTAGGAGGAATCTCATGGTAGTAAATTTGGCGCTATCTGGGATGGATTATTAATATGTTCTCATGTACTGGGCCTAGACTTGAAGTACATAGCTGAAAATGAGCTTGAACTTCTGATCTTTCTGTCCCTACTTCCTGAGTCCTGGGTTGACAGGCATAGACCATCCTGCCATATTAATTGGTTCTGGGGCTCCACATGAGGTCTCAGTGAATAGTGGTGAGCACTCTCCCCTCTGAGCCTAATCCCTGCTGTGAATGTTGTTTTGCTAGAAAGGCAGGGCAGGGCTGCACACCTTCTTTCCCCTCCAATACCAGATCAAGCTCTTGTGTTTTTAACCTTCACTTAGTTATGTATATTTGGGACGAATTATTACTTTTTTAAATTAAACATTACTGACAGATTCAAATGGAAATGTGAAAGAGTAGCTTTCTGGGCTGTTCTCCTTGTCTCAGGCCTTCCTTCCGTTTTCACACTGACTGCCATGTTTCTGTTTGAGGAAGATCTTATTCTCATTTTACACATGGTCAGACGGATCTAGCTGAGTGGCTGTGAGCACAGGGACTGGTGCCAATGAACTCCCCAGTGAATTCCACATCTCCCCAAGCACACATTCCCATTTTATCTAAATCTTCCACCACTGATCTCATAGCACCAGGGGGTTCCGCAGGCTAGAGTTGTTTAATGTATTCTGGTTGAACAACTTTCTTAATGAATTTTTATTATGAAACAGGAAAAATATCCTTCAAACCTATAGGCAAAGGAAGAAAAAAAAATAACCTAGAAGATAGTCTGGTTTAATGCTGTGTACATGACTTGTATGTAGACAGAGGCTTGGCACTGCCATCCGTTTAAATACAGATAATAGGTTGGAACACAAAAGGAACAACTAGTGGAAAACCATTGTTTAAATTAACAGGGTAAGCTGGGAAGATAAAAAAGCACACATTCTCCCTCTCCTGTGGATCTTAGCTTATAAGTTCTACATGCATGCATACAAACATGTGTAAGTGTGGGTCAAGAAGACCAAGAGAGGACAATAACAGATATCAGAAAGATGGGGGTGCTAAGAGGATGCACTGGGCATGAGAGAGTAAAAGAGACTTAGGGGGACAGCTATAAGAGAGGTGAGGTAGCTAGGACATGGGAAAGATGGGGCGGGGAGATCACTAACATGTGCTTGGTTTGAAGATGTCACAATGTTATTTAACACCTTATCTTACAACAATGATTTAAATTTTTCATTTAAATGTGTTATGAGAGTCTATTGTTTCTAAGTTTTCTCTGTATAGAAAAATATAAGGTCAAGTAACATATTTGGTAAATTTCTTATTTCAGCCATTTTGTAGTAGACACATATATTAAAGCATTGCCTCCTACAGTGTGAATACTAAACTTTACTGGTCATTTTAAGATGCTGTATGAATATAAACCAAAATTTTCAAGAGAAAAATATATAATCTCCACTGGTCACTTTAAGATGCTGTATAAATGTAAACCAAAATTTTCAGGAGAAAAAAAGCATGGGCTTAGTTTTTGAAGAGCCCCTGTGTTATCTTGACTGAAACAATGAGAAGTGCTCCAATTCTGAGCTGGACTTTCATAAAGCAACTGAAATACCTCTCTCTTCTGAATGCATAGGTGAAATGGGTGGGTGAGGGTGACTCTGCTTCCTAACAACGGGGCTCTCACACTGTGCTCTAGAACTTACATTTCTTTAAAGATGAATATGATGAGCTGTGCTTACGTGCTATGTATACCAAAATATCCTCAGCCCCTGTAGCCTGCTTGATATTCAGGGAGGTGGATGAAGGTGCTTGGCAGGGTGGCAAAGGGGGAGATAAAAGAGAGTAAGAGATTGCCTTCCCAAGATGAGCTTGGCTCTGCTTCCTCAGCATCCATTACTGTCTGAGTGTTTAGGATTCCTTGAAAATGTCAGTGGAGTTGGCCTTTTCTGTCACCACACCAGTCAATGCTAAGATTAATGATTAGAAAACACTGCAGGCTGGCAGGACAGGCCACTGAGCATGGTGCCCTTGTGCATGGTCTTCCCTTTATAGGTGACTATGTCCCTGTATTACACAGGTCTTGCCTACTTCTAGCTGTTACTCTGTTCCTTATGGATTTTAGGCCCATCCAGCATAGATAAAAGACCAGAGAAACACCCCTGTCCTCTCCTTCATGGCTAAGTTTCTCTGCTGACTCTACTTCTGGGGTCTGAGTTGAGGGCTGAGGTATAAGAAGTCCTTTTCCTAGAGGCTCAACAGTAGCAAGCCCAGCCTAGCCACCTGCGAGTGTAGACAGAGACGATCCCCTTCATATAATTGGCTTTGGGGAAAAAAAGGACACACCAATTAAATTCTGTGTGAGAAAAATTATTTGAGAAGGAAATCCTATATATTCCTGGTTTTTGAAAGCACCAACCAGGAGGATGACTTGTTAGTCCAAAGAGCTTATGTAAAAATCATAATTTGACCTTTGCTGTTCAGTCTCTATAGGCCAGCTGCATACTAATGAGTAGAAGAAGAATAATTGCTCAAGGCAGGATACCAACGTGCAGTCAAGTTCCTGTCAGCCCAAGCTCCAGCAGGTCTCTGCTCCCTACACCGAATGCTGAATTCATTTCCTTTCTTGTTACAGTGATAATATATTCTGGATAAAATCAAGTTGTGAAGGGAAATGTTTATTCTGTCTCACAGTTCATGGTGGAAGGAGCTTGGGGCAGCTACTCACATTGTCTTCAATGTCAGGAAGGAGATACTAGGTTCATCTTACTCTTGCTGTTCACTCTGAAAGTCCAACCTTTGGAATGGTGCCACCCACCTTTAGGGGGTCTTGCTGTCTAAGTCATTACAATCAGGAATATCCTAGACCCCAATATGCCTAAAGACTAATCTAATTTTGATAATTCCTCACAGGCATGCTCTGAGGCTTTTCTCTTATGTGATTTTAGATCTTGTAAAATTGTTGATTTAGTCATTATAGATTCATAGATTGTATGGGGAACATCAAACACCCCAATTCTTATATCTTCTGACAGAAACAGAGTACCTGAGGAACAACCAAGCTCATTACCTAATGCCTGGCTCGCCCTTGCAGAGCCCAGGAAAGAATCTACTGCCTTCCTTTACCAGCCTTCTTTGTGTCTGCTATGGCACTTAAGACCTGTGCTTCCACGGGGAAGAGACTTGTTTTCAATAGCAAACATTTTTGCTCTGTGGAGTTTAAAAAAATTCTGTTTAAACATTTGCCATGTGATGTGCTTATAATTTCGGGATGTCACACGAGGCAGAACCTACTAGATCGCTTGGGGAGCAAATCCATGACCAGGGAAATCAATTTTTGAGGACTGTCTTAATTGGGATTTCTGTTGCTATGAAGAGACACCTTGATCGCAGCAACTCTTACGAGGAAAGCATTTAATTGAGACTATCTTACAATTCAGAGATTTAGTTCATTGTCATCATGGTGGCACACAGGTAAACATGGTGCTGGTGAGGTAGCTGAGTTCTAAATCTGGATAGGTAGATAGGAGAGTGGGGGAGAGGGAGGAGAGGAAGAGAGGGAGAGAAGGAGAGGGAAGGGGAGGGGAAGGGAGAGGAAGGAGAGGCAGAGAGGGAGAGGGAGTGGGAGAGGGAGACTAGGTCTGACTTGAGCATCTGAGACCTCAAGCTCATCCCCAAGGACACACTTCCTCCAGCAAGGCAACATCTATGCCATCAAGGCCACTTTTTCTAAAAGTGCTACTCCATATGTGCCTATGAGGGGACATTTTCATTCAAACCACAGGGATATATTTTATTTCAAGTGTGACTTTTAACTTTTATTTATTTATTTATTTATTTTTTACTTACTCGCTTTATATTCCACTCACTGACCCCTTCCAGTTGATCCCCCCCAATCCTTCCCCCAAATTCCCCTCACCTCCTGTGAGTGGGAGGGGGTCATTCTGGGTATCCCCTGACCCTGGAACATCAAGTCTCTGCAAGGCTAGATGCATATAGACAATGGCTTTTGGGATACCCTCCGTTCTCCAGTTGTTTGAGACCCACATGAAGACCAAGCTACACATCTGCTACATATGTGCAGGGAGGCCTAGGTTCATCCTGTGTGTGTTCTTGGGTTGGTGGTTGTCTATGTGAGCCTCAAGAGTCCAGGTTAGTTGACCCTGTTGGTCTTCCTGTGGGGTTCCTACCCCTTAGGAACCACAATCCTTCCTCTTACCCTTCTATAAGAATCCCCAAGCTCCATCTACTGTTTGGCTATATGTGTCTGTATCTGTCTGAATCAGCTGCTGGGTGGAGCCTCTCAGAGGACAGCCAGACTCCTGTCTGCAAGCATAACAAAGTATCATTAATAGTGTCAGGGAATGCAACCATGTCAGGGATGCTGGTTGCTGGCAATGGGAATCAGAACTTCTGGAAGAGTAGCCAGTGCTCCTAACCACTTTGTCATCTCTCCAACTATACTTTTGAACTTTTTATTAACCCTAAACCTGCCCTCCTCTCTCGACTTCCTTTCATTTCATTTTGTTTTGGGATGTTATTTGTATGTATGTAATATAGTATGTTGTTTCATTTTTGTCTTTAAAATGATCACTGCGTAGATTCACTGAAGAAGGTACTGAGTTGTATAAGGACATTTTAATCTAAGTAACAATGATAAGCGGATTATATCCTTCTCTGCCCTTCTTATTCCTCTTCTCACCTGTGTTGTTTCTTTAAATCTTGTTCATATTTAAGGGACACATTTTTTTTTCTGTTATTTGCTGTACTATGGAAGAGTTGAATTCTCCTTGATATATTTTCCCTTTTCAGATCCACAGTCTGAGTATTTTCATTTGATTTATTGGTATTTTGCCTAAAAGCACAGAGACTGAGGCCCTGTTGGTACGAGGGATATCAACTCACTGAGTTTGGCTACTTTCTTTTAAGGTGTTCCTGCTAACAGAACTAGAGGCTCCTGTGACTGAGCACAGCGTGTGTTTCTTAAAGGAACAATTTGTTTTCAGACTTATCTATATCCAAATCTCTAGCAAGATTCTTAGAAACTTTGCTTTTGGTAGTTGTTTGGAGACAGTCTTACTACATAGCACAGGTTACCTTCAAACTTGGGTATCCTCCTGCCTCAGTCTTCCCGGTGCTGAAATTACAGGTCTGTGCTATCATGCTTGCCAAAACTACTTTTGACTAACTCTCTTCATTTCCCCTAGTCTCCTAAGTAGTAGCCTGTCCAAAATTAAAAGAGGAAATAAGAGAAGCAGGCAGCAAAAAATAAAAGAAATATTAAAAATATGTTTAATGTCTGTATCTATAAAATAGTGCAAACTACAATGAGGTATTCTATCACTCTGGTAAAAATTAGTTATCCATCAAACAAACCAAATGTTATGAGGATGTGGAAAAGGGAGTATTCGTATGCTGCTGGTGGGATGTAAATTTATGTAACCACTATGAAACAGTTTGGAAGGTTTCTTAAAAATTAAAATAAAACTTTTGTATAATCCAGCTATCCCACTTTTGAATATATATTTAAATAAAGTTAAATTAGCACACCAAAGAGATACCTGAATGCTCATGTTCATTGCAGTAATATGCACAATATTTAAAACAGAATCAGGCTGGGTGCCAGGTCACAAGCTGGCAGTGTGTGCACACAGGTAGGTATCCATCTGTGTTAATAAAATCCTATTAGTTATGGGGAATGGAAGAAATGGAGGGAATGTGATTTTAATTGAAATAAACCAGTTGCAGAAAGAAAAGTAAGTACCACACATTCCCTCTAACATGCAAAAACTGAAAGAGGCTTATACAAATATAAACTACTGACAGCTGTTGACAAGAGTGTCAGGTGGATAAAGGATTTGATCAGGCATGCTGTATGAGCTACAGAAACACTACGTCCCATTCCTATGGACACTTAATACATGTCAACCGCAGGTTTACAAAACAGAAGCAGATTGTGTGCATCATGGCTAGGGGTTGAGGGTGAGTCCTTGCGAAAGCAAGGAGAAAGGCTGTTTAAGACTGTAGAAGGTTTGGCTTAGCCGTTATGATCTGTCTGACTCTTCAGCCTTCTCACTACCTCTGGAGAATCCAGAAGATGGCAAACCCTGACAAGGCTTTTCCTTCTGGGTCATTACAGCGAGGGGAGGGAAGGCTTTGGATTCTGAAGGAGGATGATGTGTAAGTTTTCTCAGACAGCTCATTTATCCTTTATTCTTCCCTTCTCAAGACTATGTGAGTTTTTCTTAGTCTCAAGACTAAAAAAGTGTATGGTGGGTTTTTTTTTTGTTGTTGTTGTTGTTGTTTTGACTTGGTTTTAAGATTTCTTTTGTCTTTACCTATCTTTTGTAGAATCTATTTCCTGAAAGAAAAGTTGTGTTAGTTTTTGACATTCTCTTTTCTCAGCTCTCACTTAAAAATAGATTATTATTATTTTGGATTTTTAATTATTTACTTTTATTTATCTGCATTAGTTTATGTTCTCCACATGTGTACAGGTGCCTGCAGAGGCTAGAATAAGGGATCAGATTCTTAGGAACCGGTTGTAAGCTGCCTCCTGTGGGTGCTAGCAATTGACCTCAACTCTGAAAGGGCAGTGCAGGCTCTTAACCACTAGCCCATCTCTCCAGCCCCTCTCTTCCTTGTCTGTGGCACGTATGCATACGGATATCAGAAAGAGAGTTGCTGCCTTTGTAGCGTTCTGCTTCAGCAAAGCCCACTACTATTATCTCTTTCTCTGCCCTTTGCTTCTGGTCACTTAAAGGAAGTCCCATTCAATTAAACTTCTACTCTATATGCCCCAAACAAATAGACGACAGGGAGCCAAGCTTGACTGTTTAAAACACATCTACACTCTACAGACACAGCCCAGCTGCTGAGATCATTTTAAGTCTTGGGCCTGACTGGCATCTTTGTCTCCAAGAATCTCTCTTCATTCTTTACTCCCTATTCTCTAACAACAAAGGGTTTGTTATGATGCACATGATGTCATTCCGCACTTTCTCGGGACTTCTTATGCTGCTTTGTCTGGTAATTGGAACATCTTCCATAGCTACATCTTCCTTCTTCCTCTTGTCCTTTCAAATGACATTTGAAATGGTGGTCAGGTATTCTGCACAGTCCCAGACTTTGTGAGTCCATTCTCTTCTGTCCCAACCCCAGATCTTCAAGATCCAACTTGACCCCTAGGCTGGGCCTTCGATAGCCATTGCATATAAAACTAGTACTTTGAATCTTATATAATTAGTATCTATATTTCTGGGTCTTTCTTCTAGTAGATGCTAACTCTTTGAGACAGCAATAGTAATTTTTTTTTTTTTACATCACTGTTCACTATCCAGAATAGAGTAAGTAAACAGAATATGTAGTAGTTAAACAGATTAAAATGAAAAGAGGTGAAGTGATTAAAAGAGCTCCCAGGATTGGCTTTGTGGCAGATCTTTGAATCTCCTATACTAAGATAAATGCTGTGGCATGTCCTTCCATTAGGACTGCCACTGAAAGACTGAAAGGATGCAGTGCATAAAGAGAAAAAGGCATTTCTCTTGAGAGCTTGTTCTAACCATATATGTATGTATGGTTCTAACCATGTGTGTGTGTGTGTGTGTGTGTGTGTATGTGTGTGGTATGTGTGTGTGTGTGGTGTGTGTGTGTGTGTATGTGTGTGGTGTGTGTGTGGTGTGTGTGTGGTGTGTGTGTGGTGTGTGTGTGGTGTGTGTGTATGTGTGTGGTGTGTGTGTGTGTGTGGTGTGTGTGTGGTGTGTGTGTATGTGTGTGTGGTGTGTGTGTATGTGTGTGGTGTGTGTGTGGTGTGTGTGTGGTGTGTGTGTGTAGTGTGTGTGTATGTGTATGTGTGTGTGTAGTGTGTGTGTATGTGTGTGGTGTGTGTGTGTGGTGTGTGTGTGTGTGGTGTGTGTGTATTGTGTGGTGTGTGTGTATGTGTGTGGTGTGTGTGTGTGGTGTGTGTGTGTGTGGTGTGTGAGTGTGTGTGTGTGTGGTGTGTGTGTGTGGTGTGTGTGTGTGGTGTGTGTGTATGTGTGTGTGTGGTGTGTGTGTATGTGTGTGTGTGTGTAATGTGTGTGTATGTGTATGTGTGTGTGGTGTGTGTGTGTATGTGTGTGGTGTGTGTGTGTGGTGTGTGTGTGGTGTGTGTGGTGTGTGTGTGGTGTGTGTGTGTGTGTAGTGTGTAGTGTGTGTGTATGTGTATGTGTGTGTGGTGTGTGTGTGTATGTGTGTGGTGTGTGTGTGTGTGGTGTGTGTGTGGTGTGTGTGTTTGTGTGTGTGTGTGTATGTGTGTATGTGTGTATGTGAGTGTGTGTGTGTGTGTGAGTGTGTGTGTGAGTGTGTGTGTGAGTGTGTGTGTGAGTGTGTGTGTGTGTGTGTGTGTATGGAATCAAACTTGTCCTAGTCCCATTTTAAGCAACGCTTATTTCCAACATGGTGTTCTTTATCATTTTCTCTCATAAAATTAAGAAGATTGTTAATAATCTTGATATCATCTCCCTGCTGATGGCCAAAAGGTGAAAAAAAATAAATTAGGAAAAATGCATTTTATTAGAAGATCCAGACAGAATGGATTCAGAGAGGAATCAGAAGCAAAGAACTTTAAGTTTTAAGCTTCAATGAGAAACCTAAATTCTGTCAACGGTTTATGGCCAAGTCAATAGCTCTAGTTCTATCAAATATGAAATACATATGTTTTTATTGTTCAAAGTAAACTGGACAGCACTTATACTTGTTATTTTAAATCCTAAGCATGAAGGTGCATTGTTTACAATATTTAAGGGAACTTTGAAATCTCATGCATTGCCTTGGCCTAATGAGTTGAGACTCAGAAGTAGGTTTCAGGGAATTTCTTGGGTAGAAAGAGCTTCAAAGAAATTAGTATGAAGGGATAAGTCAAAGGTGTTCCCATCTTATTTCCCTCGAAAGGGTTAGCTCTATCAATTATCATATTTGTTTGTTGTATCTAACTGGAATGACAAATCCTAGACTCCCTTAAGTGATCTCTTTAAGATAATACTTTTTATACAAAAGAGAAAGAGCAGGGGCCATAGCTGGTGACAGTTTATAAGGATATACTGTTGACTTATGTCTTTCTGCAATGAGGAAATAAATACAAAGGGGTCCTGAGAGGTATTTAACAGAGAAAAAAAAAGCTGAATCAAAGCACTACTCAGGTTGAATAATGGGTCCCTGGAGAAGTACACATAAAGGTGAGAGCTCATAGATGTTTTGTTACATGTCAAATGAAGAATTAAATTTCTATGCTGAATTAAGATAGACAATTAGCTGACATCAATAGAAAGAAATTATCCTGTATTACTCAGGTGCACATGGTATACTCACAAGAATCCATAAATGTTTTGGAAGGAATCAAGGTCAGAGCTTCAAAGAATTTAAGACATCATGGTTCTGGTTTTGAGGTAGGAGACAGAACCATCAGTCAAAACATGCAGGTGGCCTATAAAACTCAAACCAGAGCTGGGGTGTGTTTGATGGATGGTAGAGGAAGGTAGCTCGGGTAGAAGAGGACTTGCCTAGCATTCACGAAGCAGCCTGGGTTCTTTTACTAGCACAGTATATACTGGGGTCTGAAACATGCCTATAAATCCTGGCATGTGGAACGTGGAATGGATAGGACAAAATATTCAGGGTCATTCTCTGTTGTGTCCTGTGTTTGAGGGTAGCCTGAGCCACATAAGACTGTTCCAAGAGAAAAACAAAAGATAAAAAAGCTTTAAAAAAAAATCAGAAACTGGAGTGGGAAGGAATGGATCTCTCCCAAGTCCTCTGGAAAGGACAGAGGCCCAAATTTGAAGGAGAGTTAAAGTCAGTATGGTGACATTCCATAGGTTAGCCTGGGATTAATTCTTGTTTTGCCAAATGTCTGCCTTCCACAAATGTTGGAAACAGTGGATAATATGTGTTTATCTACCTGCTTTATTTTCAGATGTTCCTAGTGTAAACAAAGCTTGAAACACAGGCAATTATACAGTTAAATATTTTGACTCCTTTTCTTTCAGAGGCGCGCGGCAGCAAGATGGCGGTACAGGTTTCCAAGAAGCAGCATCTTCAAAGCTGAACTGAATGAGTTTCTCACTCGGGAGCTGGCTGAAGATGGCTACTTTGAAGTCTGAGTTATACCGACCAGAACAGAAATCATTATTTTAGCCACCAGAACACAGAATGTTCTTGGGGAGAAGGGTTGACGGATCAGAGTTGACTGCAGTTGTCCAAAAGTGGTTTGACTTCCCTGAAGGCAGCGTACAGCTTTATGCAAAGAAAGTGGCCACAAGAGGCCTGTGGGCCATTGCCCAGGCAGAGTCTCTGCTCTACAAACTCCTGGGAAGGCTTGCGGTTCGAAGGGCCTGCTGTGGTGTGCTTCGGTTCATTATGGAGAGTGGGGCCAAGGGCTGCAAGGTTGCGGTGGCTGGGAAGCTCCGAGGGCAGAGGGCCAAGTCCATGAAGTTTGTGGATGGTCTGATGAGTCACAGTGGAGACCCCGTTAATTACTATGTTGACACTGCCACTGCTGTGTGCCATGTGCTCCTCAGACAGGGTGTGCTGTGCTGGGCATCAAAGTTAAGATCATGCTGCCCTGGGACCCAAGTGGTAAGATTGGTCCCAAGAAGCCTCTGCCTGACCATGTGAGCATTGTGAAACCTAAAGATGAAATCTTGCCCACCACCCCCATCTCAAAACAGAAGGGTGGGAAGCCAGAGCCACCTGGCATGCCCCAGCCAGTGCCTACAGCATAACAGGGTCTTGGCAGCTGCATCTGGAGGCTGGAAGTTATCTTGTAAAGACATTTAATGAAATCTTGAACAAAGACAAAAAAAGAAAATATTTTGACAAATATTCATGTTTAGATGGTACCTGTCTCTACAGTGTCAGGATTCACAACAAGGCTTTGTGGGTTCACATGGATGGTCCCTTTAAATCATTTTATATAAGATTCAATATTCAATATTAGTGTCAGTGTGGTAGTACTCGTCTGTCATCCCAGTACTCTGCAGGAAGATAAAAGATAAAGACAAGATTCTGTCAGAGAGAGAGAGAGAGAGAGAGAGAGAGAGAGAGAGAGAAAGAGAAAAAATTTTTATTTAATTTGGAATCCACAATTGCTAAAGTCACAGTTCACCTTATTGTCACCAGTGGTATATTTTTCTTTTAAATACATATTTAATATATTATATATGATACATATCATATATATCATAAATAATATATCATATGTAAGAGATATAGGGGTATCCGGTGCATGCCTGAAGATCACAGAGAAGAGAACATCAGATCCCCAGAAACTGGAGTGACATGGTTGTCAGTAGCAATGTGAGTGCTGGGAATTGAACCCAAGTCTTCTGGAAGAGCAGCAAATTAGTGTGCTTCATGTCCGAATGATCTGTCCAGCCATCAGTGTATTGCAGCTATTTTTATATATGTAGAGGTTTCACTTGAAGGAAATTCAACAACCATACAAATGTTTCATCAAATTATTTAATGAGTAACTATAATTTATATCTAAGAATGAAACATAATATTTAATATGGACAACTGGTTCTAAAGTGCAGGGCAAAATGGAAATATGTAGTACTTGGTAGTAGCAGGGGAGACAGCGTAGACGTCCACAGAAAGGGACATCTTCAGGGGTGGCTGGGACAAATGCTGGCTTCAGTTCTAGTGTTGTGCTCTTAATGAGCACACTGCATTTTTGGACTACTATACAAAATGCAGATGGACTGTGCCAAGCTCCCAAGGTCACTGTGAGAAGTCCAGAGCATGGGATACCTCCCTTTGTGTGAGAACCTAGTGCATGCTGGCCGCCACTGGGCCTGAAGCTGGATCTACCCATGTCCTTACTTCAGCTACAAAATTTAAGAAGATTTGATGACTGCTGCTTCTGCTTGGGTGCTCTCCAGAGCTATTTCAAGGTGTGCTTTCTCATTAAGAGTATTCAAGTTGGGATTTTGGTGTGTGTGTGTGTGTGTGTGTGTGTGTGTGTGTGTGTGTGTGTGTAGAACACATATATGAATGTCAAAGGACAATTTTCAGGGTTCTCTCCTTCCACTGTGTGCGCTCTGGGGATTAAACCCAGCTCATCAATTGTGTGCTTGTACCTGTTGAATCATTTTGCCTGAATAAAGAGAGGCTGATTCACAGGTGCAAGTCACAGGCCAAAAGGAAAGAAAAATGTATTTCATTTCTACCTCTTTGAGGGAATGAGAGGAACATGGTGTCCTCGTCATGCAGAAGACACCGAGGATCTGGGTCCTTTGTAAGCAGCCATCGAGTGACAATGGCACATAAGTCAGAAAAAAGCAAAGTGTGACTTACTAGCATTCAGACTGCACTTGCTGCTGCATTTCATGGTCCTTATGTTTAGACCAAACTCAAGCTGAGAGCTGATTTCTGAAGCAGGATCCAGGTCACGCCCTTTACTTATTATGATGCTACAAGTCATCACTGGACGTCTTCCTTAAGTATTCACCACCTTATTCCTTTAAGGCAGTATCTCTAATTAAACCTGGAGACCACTGATTGACTAGCTTGGCTGGCCAGTGCACACGACGATTGTTATTGGCATTTGTGGCCATACCTGGGTTTGTGTGGGGATTTAGCGATCTGACTCATGTCCTCATATGTGCAAAACAACACTTCACACACTGAGTCACCCACCTAGGCCCTGGAGAAATAGAGCAGTCAGGAAGGCCTAAGAGAGCCAAGTCATACTTGAAAACACGAATAATAAAGCTATAGAGAAACCCTTCTGAGTAGATGTGAATGGGCAGTCTGTGTAGTATCCTGGTCTTGCTGATCCTCATTTCTCAGAGTGCATGCTGGGATATTTAAGGGGAAACTGGAATATCATTTTTTCAAATGTAGGCACAAGACTGCATTTCATATTTTAAACAGAAACTGATAAAAATAAAATACTAGAATTTATAAGCAGCTCGCGATGCATCCCTTGGATAGAGGACTTGCCCGACATGTGCTGTCAGGCCTGCACTGAGGTTTGACCCTTAGTACCACAAAAAAAAAAAAACAAAACAAAGTTTATAAGTTTTCAGAATCATTTCTTTAACACAGAAATCTGTTTATTAAACCAAACAAAAACAGAGAAAAATTATACCAGCCCTCAAATTTTTTAATTTTCATTAAATAAGCAAACTCTAAATTCACACCTTTAAAAGATGTTTGTGCATCTATGTATTTCCAAAATACTCATATTTCAATAAGATTTTTCACATTATATTCACCAACAGTATCACAAATTTTTTTTGTTGTTTTTGTTGTTTTTGTTTTTTGTTTACGTAACTGTAAGGAACAATAATTCTAGAAACACTAGAAGAAAAAAGCATAGCAATGTCCACAGTTACAAGAAAAAGTGCACATTACCTGGTCACAATCACAGTCAGTACTTGAAAAACTAGATGTAACAAGAAGGTAAGGAATACCACTAATGCCTTCAACTCATTATCAAAACCCGAATGACATAGATTTTACATAAAATAAGGCAAATTCAAGAATGCACAAAGGATTTGTAATTCAACCAAAGCTAAACAACAGAAAGGGAACTAGTACAAGCATGAATGAACCAAAGTACTTCTCCTTAAATATTTTAAAAATAGGCTTGCTTCAATGCACAGAAAATACCACTCAGGGTGTGTCTAACACTAGAAATGGAGAAAATGGCAGAGCCCAGGAGACAGGAGGGGAGAATTAGTTGTTAAGATCCAGCTCTAGCTGCTGAGAGCTCTCAATTTAAAACAAGAAAAAAAGCTTAAATGATACAAATCATATCAGGAGACATTACAGCCTTTCCTGGAAACTATTTCCAAAAGAAATGAGAAGTACATACAAGAGTGCAAAGTTTAAGATTGTCACTTGCAACCTCAGTAACATTCAGTCATCTACACCCAGTCTGCTCTGGAGGGTGGCTTCGTAGCACAACCAGGGTCGAGCAGGTCTGAGGAATGCACGCACAATGTGCTGGGTTTTGTTTTGCTTTCAACGAGGTCTTTTTTTTATATATATAATGTTTAGAACATTCTGGAATGAAAACTGTTGTGGTAAGCTGCCGGGTGGCGTGGGTGTTTTGAGACTGGCTTAAGTACAGAAATGGAGACATCTCTTGAAAGTAGTTCCTGATGGGTCGACTTACAGAAAGTAGGCAAAGGGTTTTCCAGCATTGAGTGTTAATTTTCTTTTGTAGAAAGAATTTGGAAAGAGGAGAAGGCAAAAGGGATGTGAGAAGGGTACTTACAGTAGTTTCTCAAAAAACAGTTTTCTTTTAGGACCTATGAAAAAGTTAACAAAGTAAAAATGACCATTTTGAATGAAAAACAAGTTTTCTTTTTATAAAAATTACATTTTTTTCTTTTAAAATACAAGATCCTTTTTATTGTTGTCATATCCTGTAGCAACAAGAAATTTGGCTTTTTATTTTTCCCAGATACTTCAGCTTTCAGTCCAATGAGTCAGTAGAAAATTCCACTAATATTTCAGTTGGATCTTGAGCTTTCTTTTATATACCACAAGCTTCTTTATTTTTATCCTTGAATTAAGAATACGCAGCCTTTTAAAAATTTGCTTATGATATTTATGCTGACACACTAAAACAAAAAGCAACAGGCTGGGCACATTTGAGAATCTCGGGTACTTCAAGGTCAGAGTTCCTGTGAAGTTTCTTAACACACCAGTGTATGGATCAAGGACAACGCGGCATGATGGAAATGCTTCTCTTAAAAGATTGTGCAGCAAGCCTAGGAGTATCTCTGCTGGAAAATCAAGTGTCATTAGTGGAAACTGCAAATTTAGAACCCAGTGAGTACAGACATCGTTTGCCTCAGTTCTGTTGTAAAATGAGATTTTCCAGTTCATCTGCGGAACGCAATAAAAATGCAGCAGATTCTCGATAGCCAGCCACAAGCTGTCTCACAGCGTTGATTTCCGTCGGACTGAGCTGAGGTCTGGCGTTTGAACTGCTGGAGGATCCCGAGCCAGTCGCCAGCTGCCTCTTCATGCTCAGATCTGTGGGTCCTAGACAAAAAGAATCACAAAATAAGACAGGAATAATATTTGTTCTAGTATCTCACATGTGAGTGCCCATCAAACTATGATTGCATTTATTCATGAATGCTTTCATGAGAAACTCATGGCCTCTGTAATCAAATGCATCCGCTCTCTGAAAGACTTAAGAGTAGTGAGATGTGACTTGAGGAATTTTTTGTTCAGGTATCCTGAACAGCCTCCAGCCATCATTTCTTGTTATAGGGAAGACTCGAACCCTTTGAACACCGTCTCTTAGCAGAGTTCAACTTTCAGTCTGTCTCCCACTTGTTACAGAAGCCTCAGTTTACCAGTGTTAAGACGATGAATTGCAAATATTCCCATTTGCTGCATTTACTAGTAACGTGTCCCTCCCAACCTTATTTCCTTTTTAAAAGGCCCACTGGTTCCAACTAGTGCTGCGGGTATGCACATGGGTGTAAACCCATCTGCTGAAGCTTGGACCTATGCAGACCCAGTGGTACTAGGAGCGTGTCCACTTGTGCTCACCAGGGCTATGTGAGCACTTCTATGTTGACATTTTGACTGGCTTGCTATTCTGCAGGTTTTGTGTAGATACTTTGTCCTCTTGGCACAATCAAGAAAAATCTAGGAAGAGTCTCAATGAGGGACTGTCTAGATCAGTTTGGCCCTTGGGTGGGTAAATATGTGGAGCTTTATTTTGATTGCTGGGGGGAGAGGGACCATTTCATGTGCGGGGCTCTGGGCCTTGTAAGAATAGAGACAGACGTGTAAGCATGCACCAGTGGCTCCTGCATCTCTGCTACTTGACTGAGGTTGTGACCAGATGCTTCAAACTGTGCTGCCTTGAGCTCCCAATGAAGATGGAACTGTAATTTGAAACTGTGAGTTCAAATAAACCCCTTCTCTTCTAAGAAACTCTGTCAGCCTAATACTACAGCAACATTAAAGAAACTATGACAACCCCTTAAGAAATGTAAATGCTGTGAGCTGAGGGACTTCTGTACAATGTTTAGAATGGACAAAGTTCAAGGTTCAACTTGGGTTAAGATTTTCCTTCTTTTCCCTTCCTTTCTTCCTTCTTCCCTCCCTCTCTTTCTTCCTTTCCTTCCTTCCTTCCTCCCTCCCTCCCTCCCTCCCTCCCTCCCTCCCTCCCTTCCTTCCTTCCCTCCTTCCTTCCTTCTTTCCTTCCTTTAGTTTTCTTTCTTTTAAGGAGTTGGTTGAGACCTTTCTTAATCATTATATCAAGATAGATTAGTTTTATAACAGGTTAGACTGAATTTTTCTTTGAAAGTAAGTGAGGAAGCAGTTCTTGCAATAACTTGATGTTGGCAGCTCAGCTTTATGTTACTAAGCTGCATCTGTATTTGCACAAGACACAGTCAGATGTCCCTAATTATTTCCTCATACATTTAAACCAAGTCAGGTGGGTCTCATTTTGCACATTTAGTCATTTATAATGAAATATGATATAAAGTTGTCTAAAATCCCGAGTTCAGACATTAGCACTGAGAAGACCCTTCATATTAAATTTCTATAGTTAAATGTTTGCTTTTATAATTCAGCAAGCATTTATTAAAATTCATAAAATTGGAGAGAATTCCTGTTTAGAAATAATTGAATACAGTATTACTAAGCATATCACAACAGTCAAGATCCCAAATTACAAAGATTCTGTAACATGGAAGCATTTTAACAGATCCTAAATATGGGTAAGTATTCAGACAAGGACATTCCTTTCATGAGCTAAATTAAAGGATGCCACTTTCCTACGGGTTCTTTCTAGGGCATGAAGGAGACAGGTCGATACTCAACCACTCTGCCATCAACCCTAAAGGAGGCAGAAGTCTCCTGAGAGAGAAAGAGCTTCACTTGAAATTTAATTAGAGCAGACACAAGATCCGCACAAAGAACCCTGACATCTGAGAGAAACATACTTCTACTTCTATCATGGCCTTTCTAAGCTTTGATTCTTCAGGCACGGTTTATCTTCCATTTGGTCTGCTATTTACAAAATCATATTATTGACATGACAAGCAGAGAGAGGTATGGATTGTCACATTTGCAGAAAGAAGTCACCAAACCTGTGCTCAAACAAACGATTAACAGGGTCTGCTCTGTCTGCAACATTCTGAGTGCATTTCTTCCTTTTATTGAAGTAGATTTATTTTTATAAAATGTATCTTGAATACAGTTTTCCCTCCCTCTACTACTCTCAGCTCCTCTCCATCTCCTTTCTCATCCAAATCAGCACAGTGATATAACAAGAGCTCGGGGCTCTCTAGGTAGACACTCTTCTGACCTGATTTCACTTTATAGTCAAAAAGCCTAGTACTCATACAAAAAAATTTTAAAAATAAAGACGTTGGTAGCATCCTCCTCTCAATGATGCAGATATATTTCAAGTCTATGTCTGATTATACTAGTTTATTAGAAGTTTGAATGTGTTGGATGATTCTTCTTATACTTCAGTTGCTGAATCCTGAGCTGGAATTGAGTCAAGGTTAAGCAAGGCTCTAGTTGTCTCCGGTGTGAAGGAACCTCACTTAAATGCTACAGTTTAACACTCAGCCTGTACTTGTGGCTTGAAAATAATCTTTATAAAATAAATTTGGATTGTTGCAGCTTTGTAATTTTTTTCTTTCTCTCTGTTTCTGGTTCTCCTCCTCCTCCTCCTCCTCCTCCTCCTCCTCCTCTTCTTCTTCTTCTTCTTCTTCTTCTTCTTCTTCTTCTTCTTCTTCTTCTTCTTCTTCTTCTTCTTCTTCTTCTCTTTCTCTCTCTCTCCTCTCTCTCTCTCTCTCTCTCTCTCTCTCTCTCTCTCTCTCTCTCTCTCTCTCTCTCTCTCTCTCTCTCAGAGATAGTCTCACATAGCCCAGGGTAGCCTTGATCTTACTATATAGCAAAGAATGACCTTAAACTTCTGTTCCTCCTGCCTTCACCTTCTAAGTGTTGAGGATTACAAACATAAACCACTAGTTTCACCTGACTTAAAAGTCTCAACATCCTAACCTAGTGAAGACATAGTTTTGTTAAATGTTTATTAGCATATGCAAATTTGGGATAATGGCATAGTATCTTCACCTTCATTAATCACGCCACCCTCCAACATATATAAAACTCTTTTTTGCTAAGAGTTTGCTAGTCATATCTTTAATGTTACAGGGAAAAAGTGTGTCATAGATATTTATTCAGTGAGCACTCACACAGCCCTCATCCAGTGAGCACTCACATGGCCCTCATTCTGAGGTGCAGTAGGGTGGGGGGCTGTGAGAAGCAGCTGGGTGCTTGGTCAAGCATAAGTCTGGAACCCTGAACCCTTATTGGACGGCAGGAGTTCGGCTCTGCTCCCAGGCCCTGGTTCTTTTCATTTAGCTTCAGCCCCCCACAACCCCTCCCACAGAGAGGTCTTTGGCCAACAGTCAGGAGGAATAGGCCTCAGGCCCTAGACAGATTTACATACTAATGAGATAACTGAAGGCCAGAGGGTGGAGCCAATTAAGCATTCTTCCCCAGCTCCTCCCCCTCTCTCCCTCCCTATTAACTCATGTCTGCCCTGGGTTTCAGGGTGGGCACATCCAGATCCAACCACCATCCACCATGACATTAAAGCCTGTAAAACTCATGGACTTTCTCATGTCATTGGGGCTGCACCATGAGTAACCATGGAGACGCCTTTAATGAGCCACTGTAGCTGCAGCTGCCTTGCCTAACTTCCTCCTGGAGGAATCTTCAGCGTTTCCAGTCACACTACCTATAGCTGGCGCCTAACGTGGGGCCTGACCCAGGTGGCACCAAGCCTTTCTACCCGCAAAGTGACAGTTTACAAAATTATTTTCTGCAAAAAAGGAAAAAAAAAAGTTATGTTAAAAAAGTTTAAAAAGAAAAAAAAACAAAAAACTACATATTTTATTATAGAAAAAAGTATTTTTTTCTCCACAAGTCTTAAATGGAAAAGAGGAAAAATTAACTATTGGCACTGAAACGTTTTTGTTGTGACATAGGAAAATAACCAAGCACAAAATTATATTCCACTCGTTTTACTGAATTTTTTTCCTTCTACCTGTTTCACATCTGCTGTGTTTATTTGTCTAATTTCATGTCCATTTGAGGGTGGGGTAGGTGGGTACTCTTGTTAGAGGCACACTGGTGCATGTGTGTTTGCTAGCTCACTTGTCCATGAGAATATTTTATGATACAAAGAAAACTTTTTGAAATGGCTGCTTTTCAAAAAAAAAAAGTTGTGGGGTGGTGGGCTGTGAGAAGCAGAAGTGTGGGATCTTTGACTGAGTTGGTTCCGTGCCTCACTGGGGGGCACTACGGCCCCATCCAGCGAGGGAAGTTCTCACTCAGTCTCAAGTTCTGTGGGGTGCAGAGCTCTTGGATGGGGACCCCTGGGCAAGATGGCTTGTGAGGATCAACTGGTCTCAGACTCCTGGGCTCCCAGGCACTGCTGAAAACCACGGAAGAGTTGAGACTGGGTGTGTGAAGGCTGGACCAGCCTATAGCCGAGAGGGGTGAGAGGAAGAGCTCTGGCAGTGCCCCACGGGGGTGAGCGTCGCTCACTTGGCAGGGTTGGCTAGCTTGGTTGAATCGGTGAGGAATAATTAGCTCATGCATTGGCGCCGGCATGGCTTCTTGAATCCTGTCAGGCTGTTGTGATTCCCATGGCTCCAAAGAGACTGGAGCATGGGAGTCTTGACTGAGTTCACTCCACTCAAGGCACCAGGAGAGCTCAGCGGGACCCCGCCCAGCATGGGGAAGTCTCAGTCTGGTTCTGCAGGGTGTAGAGCTCTTGGATTCCTGAGGTAGCCGGAGGTAGCCAGGGACCGACTGGTCTCAAGCCCTTGGGCTCTCAGACCCCTGAGAGGCCTTGGAAGGACCGAGACTGGGGGCATGTGGGAGCACGACCGGCTAGCCCATAGCTGAGAGAAATGAGGGGGGAGGGGAGAAGAAAGAGGCCTTGGCAGCACCCCATGGGAGAGAGGTTACTGTACTTGTTTGGTTGTGTGGGTGATTGAGCCCCACGTTGAGCACCAGCTATAGGTAGTGTGGCTGGGAATGCTGAAGGTTCCTCCAGGAGGGAGTTAAGCAAGGCGGCTGCAGCTACAGTAGCTCATTAAAGGCTTCTCCATGGTTCCTCATGGTGCAGCCCCAATGATACGAGAAAGTCCACAAGTTTTACAGGCTTTAATATCATGGCAGATGGTGGTTGGATCTGGATGTGCACCCCCCCAAAAAAAAAAAAAAAAAAAACCCAGGGCAGACATGAGTTAAATAGGGAGGGAGAGAAGGGGAGGAGCTGGGGAAGAATGCTTAATTGGCTCCACCCTCTGGCCTTCAGTTATCTCATTAGTATGTAAATCTATCTAGGGCCTGAGGCCTATTCCTCCTGACTGTTGGCCATAGACCTCTCTGTGAGAGGGGTTGTGGGGGGCTGAAGCTAAATGAAAAGAACCAGGGCCTGCGAGCAGAGCCGAACTCCTGCCATCCAATAAGGGTTCAAGGTTCCAGACTTAATGCTTGACCAAGCACCCAGCTGCTTCTCACAGCCCACTGCCCTACTGCCCCACATCATTCCGTGAGCACTCACACAGCCCTCATCCAGGGAGCACTCACACGGCCCTCGTCCAGTGAGCACTCACACGGCCCTCGTCCAGTGAGCACTCACACGGCCCTCGTCCAGTGAGCACTCACAGGCCCTCGTCCAGTGAGCACTCACACGGCCCTCGTCCAGGGAGCACTCACACGGCCCTCGTCCAGGGAGCACTCACACGGCCCTCGTCCAGGGAGCACTCACACGGCCCTCGTCCAGGGAGCACTCACACGGCCCTCGTCCAGGGAGCACTCACACGGCCCTCGTCCAGTGAGCACTCACACGGCCCTCGTCCAGTGTTACCACTATTCCTTCACTTCTGCCTCAGTGATTTAATGCTATGTCTGACTGATTTGCTCAACTCAAAAAAACTATCATATAATTAGGATGCATGTCCATTGCAAAGTAAGGGTTCAAATTTGATGAAAATGTAGAAATTAATGAAGTCTAGAAAATTATTTTTGAAGACAAAACTACTGAGAATATGGTTATAGATGAGTCAGGCTAGTCAGTCAGAAGGACCAAACACATTGACCAAAAAGATGCTTAAAGAGAAAATGGTTTCAGTTGACATAGCTAAGGCAAACACTTACAAACGTCCATGAGGCCACAGTCATTTAAGTGACATTGTGTTAGATAAAATGATATGGACTCATTCTTTATGCTAATTCTTAAAAGTTGAATCAAAACTTAAGGATATGTCATGTTAACCTATAATTTTTCTAGAAAATAAGTCTTATATACCAAAAATAGAGCCATGATTCATTTTTTAAAGATCTGATGAACAGTTAAGTTATACATAAATGTCCATTTATGACTCTTAGAATTTAAATGAAAGTATACATTGATAATTATTCATTTTAATTTCTAAAATTAACCTATCAGTTAACTGTTCACTTCAGTTTATGGTACATTTTTGCTTCTAGTTTTAAGCTGCTTCACTTGGTAATAGTGTTTTAGCGTTAATTTCCCTCAGATGTTGCTGAACTAGGACACCAATTTTTAAAAACACTTTAACAACAAGAACCATATTTTTGAAGACCATGCTAACTACTTTTAATTGTTAAAAGTTATAGTGACTTACAGTGACATAGTTAAGAAAATTGCTCTTGTTGAGGACTTAAAATAAATTCCTAGCACCAACATAGTGTCTCACAACCATCTGTAACCATCCAATCTCTTTTGGCCTGATCTCACAAATATCAGGTCTACCTATGGTGCACACACAGGCATGCAGGCAAACCACCCATATGAATGTAGTGTGTGTGTGTATGTGTGTGTCTGTATTTGTGTATGTATAATAAAATAAATAATAAATAATTGTAATGACATTGCTGGGAGATGGTTCAGTCAGTAAAATGTCTACTATTTGAGGAATAGGACATGAGTTTCAAACCCTACACATACCACAAAAGGCTGCATTAGAGTGGACAACTGAAATCCCAGTGTTGGGGAGGTGGAGACAGGTCGATCCCTGGGGATTGCTGGTCAGCCAGGTTACCCTATGTAATGAGCCACAGGATAGTGAGACTATGTCTCAAGGAAAAGGTAAACACAGTTAAAAGACAATAACTGTAGTCTGGTTTTATGTCAACTTGACACAAGTTAGAGTCATTAGAGAGGAGGGACTCCAATTGGAAAAAAAAAATGCCTCCCTAAGATCCTGTTGTAAGGAGAGGATCCAGCCCATTGTGGGTAGTGCCATTCTTGGTCTGGTGGTCCTGAGTTGTATAAGAAATCAGAGCTATGAACATGGATCTGAGCAAGTCATAAGAACCAAGCTAGTAAGCAGCATGCCTTCATGGTCTCCACATTAGCTCTTGGCTCCAGATTCCTGCTCTACTTGAGTTTCTGTCCTGACTTCCTTTGATGATGTGGAAGCAAGAGCTGAATAAAGCCTTTCCTTCCCAAATTTCTTTGGTTATGGTGTTTAATCTATATTAATATCAATAATAATAGGAACCCAAAGACAATACTTGAGGTTGTCTTCTTGAATCTACACCCACACATCCCAATTTCACAACCCCATACAATCATGACCCCAGCCCCATTGCACAGATTCTCTTTCTGATGTAATTTTATAGAATGAAGTTGTTTTAATTGGTGAGAATTAAGCTTAAGGATGACAGTGTTTTGAAGACATGTGAAAGAGTAGGGTATTTCCTACCATGTTCTTACTATTATCTTAATGAATGAGTCTATGCCAGCTCTTTCAATACACTTTAAAATTCTTTTCAAATAGCTCTCTGTGCTTCTCATATCTTAACCAATCCCACATTAGATTGTACTGAGTTATTTCTTTCTCAGCTTTAAAATTGATCTTGGTAATACTTAATTCATGTCTACTAATCGACAGTTCTTCAGTCTCTTCAATCTCATTAATTCCCTGAATACTCATAGAATAAACAACAGGGTCAGAGCAGAAGCATTGTAAGTCCTCAAGAGGCAATAAAAACTACCTGCAATCAGTTATTTGGATGTTTTAAGTGACCAATGATAGTGTCAGGATCGTATTTTCCACACTCCTTCAAAACTGCTCACTCCCTAATCTCAGGAGTTTTCAATTATTTCTTTGTTCTGGACATGACTTTGTCTATTGCAGTCAAATACAATAATATAATGTAAGTGAAATACCTTAGTTTGTCATCTAGCAACCTGTTTGGATGCTAACTTTGCCTATAAGCTAAGCTTCATTTCTCTTTTAAGGGGCTCAGAGTTTTGATAGATGTATTCACTGGTGATGATTTAATACCTTTCTATTTAAAGGTAAAAGAAATGTACAAAAAAGTCAATATTTTAGCTACATTGAGTAACATATATAAAGCATCTGCTACCATGCTGGCTTACCCCAGACATCTCATAAATAACCCTTCCTTTACCTGATAATTGAATATTTGCCAATGGTAAACAATGACTGCCACAATAAATAAAGCACCAGATTCAATAGCCAATGGGTTTCAGAAATACAGTAGCAGCAGAATTTGTGCTGGAATTTCTTTTCTGATGGGATTGCTATGACATCATAACATGAGCTAGGTACTTTCCCTGCCCCACTATCTACCCAGCTTTATATTTGTGTTCACCTAAAACTGAGCTTATCCAGTCTGTTGGTTTTGACAAAATTATTTTCAAAACCACTGGGGTCTGATGCCTCAAGTCATCAACTATTCAAATAGAAAGGTATTTGTAATACCAGTGTTGCTTGATGTCTCTTCAGGTTCATTATGGAAATCTGTTTCTCTTAGAGTTAATATTTGTAAAATAGGACCTTCATTGAGTGGCATGAATCCACAATCCAATATCCTTTCATTGCTATATTAGCATCTTTCTATGTTCTTCTTTCTCGATTTGTCATCACAGATAATTTTAAATCCTTTCAAATATCCAATTTTGATTTTGTTGGTCTATCTATTGCTTATTTTGGATTTATAGCAATTTACAGACTTATTTCCTTTTATTTTAGCATTTTTCAATTCTAACTGGTTAAATGATAATACCAAAGAAATGATAAAGAGATGGGAATTCTAATTACTTTAATCTGATCATTACATACTACTTGCACTCGGTTTACAAATATGTACAATTACTATACACACACACACACACACACATACACACACAACACACACACCTTGGAACAACAAGATGGCTCAGTGAATGTCTTAGTTAAAGTTACTATCACTGTAATAAAACACCATAACTAAAATAACTTGGGGAGGAAAGAGTTTATTTGGTTTATGCTTCTACATCATTGTCTATTATCTAAGGAAGTCAGGACAGGAACTCAAACAGGGCAGGAACATGGAGACAGGAGCTCGTGTGTGAACCATGGAGAACTGCAGCTTTCAGGCTTGCTCTGCAGTGCTCCTTCAGTCTGCTTTCTGAAATAACTCAGGACCACAAGCTCAGGGGTGGTCCTAACAACAACAAACTAGGCCCTTTCACACCAATCACTAATTAAAAAAACTATTTATTTATTTATTTATTTATTTATTTATATTAATCATTCCATTCCTTTACATCTCAAATGATATCCCACTGCCCAGTTACCCCCTCCACCAGCCCTCCCATCCCATGATATCCCACTTCCTGGTTCCCCCCCCCCAACAAAAAAGCCCTACAGGTTTATCTGCAGACTGACCTTATGGAAATATTTGCTCAAGGCTCTCTCCTGATGACTCTAGCTTGTGTCGAGTTGACATAATACTAGTTAGCACAACTGGCCCCTTGTAAATTTGACACACACAAACATGTCATTGTTAAGCTACAACTTTTCTGATCTTGTTCATCCCCATGATTATACATTACTATTGATATTACAATGAAAGTCAGTGTGTAAAGATGCGTGCTCCAAAACATGACAACCTGAGTTTGAGCCTTAAGACCTACAAGGTGAACCAAGTGAATAACACGCTTAAGTTGTCCTCTGACTTACATATGTATGTACACACACACACACACACACACACACACTGCAATAAATTTAAGAAAACAAAACAACTCTAAAATATTTAGTCCATCTACTTTTTATTGTTTACATGTAGGCATTAAAATATTAGCCTAGTTCCATTGCACAGATTTATTATCCACTAATTATCAAGGGATAATTGATAACTTCTGAATCCAATACTACCATGGGAAAAGTTCCTTGGTGGTTATAATTTACTTAGGTGGCCAAATTTGAATGAATATGCATTATTAGAAAGCTTGAGATATGTTTCTTCATATAACTGTTAAATTTTAGTTTATTTTAACATGTTTTTTCTTTTCTAGTTTTTGTTCTATGATCTTTTTTCTCTTTGGGTGTCATTTCTCCTTTGTGATTTTATTAAGTTTTCATTTATTAATTTATAGGGGTAATGTTGGGGTATATGGAATCAGATAATTATTTTTTTCTTGATTAACAACTTCTCTTCATCACTCTAAACTGAATCATTAATGCCCCAATGTTTTGTTTAAATTCAGATTATTTTAATTTCAGTATATAATACAAATACAACTTTTCTTTCAAAAATGACTGTGATTTTTAAAATATTTACCTTATGCATGCATATATCTGTCCTAAATGTATTTACATGCATCACATATATGAAGAATCATGGGAGACAGAGGTTTTTGGATCTCCTGGAACCACCTCAGGTGGTTATGAGACACTTGATATGGGTATTGGGAACAAAACCTAGGCATGTAGTCATAGTGATAAGTGCTTTTCATCCCTCAGACATCTCTCCAGCACCAGAACACTGGTTTGTATAGTTCCCTGTACAATTTGGTGCCATTCCAAATTCAGTGCACTTGACTTGATTAAGAAATTTTCAGAGAGTACACTACAGTGGGGCTTGTACCTCTTCTGCCATATTAGTCTAAAAGAAGTCTGTGTCAATCTAATTACTTAAGTATAACCAAAGCCTCTTCTGACTGAGCTTCCATTACCTTAATCTTTTTATATTATTAAATTTTGCTTCTCTGCTTAATCAATATGGACAAATCACTACCAGGTTACCAAAGAATAGGGTTTTTACACTACAAAGTATGAAATGTTTTTAAGATTGGATACTTAAGAAGACATAGTAGTCAAGATAAACACCACGGTCATGAGATGTTTAAGATATCATTGAAAAAGGAAGAAAGTGAAGTATAGACATAGCATTTTTTTCATCAACAAATTCCTTTCCTACCAAGCATGAACATCAAATTCAGACAATACTTATTGGTTGATTCTGGTGCCCTATATAACATCATCTTAGATCTCTTGTAGAGGAGAGGAAATTTTGAATGCTTAATATTGAATTTCAGTGGAAATCATAAATACCAAACTCTCCTGGATTTGCCTTTATAAAAATTCTATGCTTTTGAACTAAGCATGGTGGCAGTTATCTGTAATCTGGACAATCTGAAGAGGGTTTCAAAATATAAGGCCAAAATTTGGGCTACATGGTGAGACCTTAGTACTTATATGCTATGATATATATTAAATTATATGTTTAAATATGCTGATTTTAAGAATGAATGGGAATGAAACCCAGGTCCTCTGCAAGAGTGGTAAACACTCTTACCTGATATTTCAACGTTTCCCCCATTGTCTTGATCTACTTGTACTTCAGTTCAGTTTTGTATCTAAACTCACCTTTTTAAGGTAATAACCTATAAGCAGGACCCCAACTGATACATCGACAACACAACCCAAAGTTCAGAGACCATTGTGCAAGAGAGGTCGGAACTTTAAAATACCAGGACGCTATCTGCTAGATGGTGTCTCTAGATAGGACAGGGGAAGTTGCACCCATTAAATCTCCACAATCAAGTAATGTCAATACCACCTCATGTGCCAGTGTAGATATGGACAATTCCACAAGGTCCTATCCCTAATTTTTTTATTAGAAAAAAAAAATTATAGGTGACCAGTGGTGGTGAAGAGAGTTAGAATAGGTATTTCCCAGAGAAAAGACCCCTGGATAAGGCTATCCAGTCTTAGAGGTTCTAATATGTGCATATAAGCAATGTTAAATAAACTTAACAGGTTGTATATATGTGTATACTTGTGTATGTCAGAACATAACAGTAATAAAGAAGAGGTCATGGATTTGACAGTGAGTGGGGAGAAACACAAGAGTTAAAGATGGGAGAAAGAGAGGTTTGAAAAATCTAAACATAGTACTTCCATTTGACATTTTAAAATTCTTTAAGTTAAATGTTTAAAAATTCAATTTGAAAATATGAATCAGGTTCCTCATGCATGATGACATGGACAGCAAAAACTGGATGTGGTGTGATTTTCCTTCTTAGAAAAAAAGAGGACAAGATGGGAGGAGTGAAAAGGTAAGGGTAGATTTTGAAGAAGTTAGGGGGAGGGATGGGGAGTCAATATTATCAAAACACATTTTATGAAATGATCAAATAATAATAAAATACTGAATTAAACGTGAATAAATTGAAGTTCTGCCTGTGTCACAGCCGTGATAATTAAGTAGCAAAATCCAGCTGGTGATTTGAACCCAATGTGCAATTCACCTCATTTAATATCATGTAATGCACATACAAAGATGAACAGACATCATTAAAGTGAGAAAATAAAGACATGGGTTTTAGTCCTCCTCTGTAAGCTTCTGTACTTTTAGGTTGACCAAAGTATTCACATTTTCTGAGCTTCACCAGTAAACCGTTAACAAATATTGTTTCCTTTGTTTTTAGACTGATCAAGCACAAAAATTAGAATTAAATTATTTGTATTAAGTAGTTAATAATTGAAGTTGTGTGTGTGCATTACATATGTATATGCTATATGCATCTCTATGTGCGCATGTGTAGATAGATAATAAAGCAATGGTTGTTACATGCAATCTGGAGGCTAGAAAATCTCAAGATCTGCAGCCATCAGTCTTGATCCTCAGCAAAGCCAGTGGTGGAGCTGTGACCTGAGGAGTAACAGAGATGATGATGTGATGTACCATTTAGCTGCAGATATGCAGGCTCAGGCCCTGTGAGAACTACGTTTGAGTCTGAGTTCTGAGGCTAAAAAGCACTGCAGTTCAGTTGTTGAAGTTTTGTCTTTTACTGTATATTGTAATGCTAGGTGAGGGCCCCCAAGACTTGGAGTCTGCATTAGCCCTTGTGAGCCTGTCTCAAAGATAATTTTGATTGGTAAATACAGTTGTCAAGAGCCAATAGCTGGGCAGAAGAGACATAGATGAGGTTTAGGTTTTATGGGCTTAGGGTCTAAGGAAGACCCTGAGGGGAAGAAGAAGGTACAGGAGAGGAGAAAGGAGAAGCTGCCCTGGGTTAAGGGTCAAGAAAGCTTGTCTCTGAGGGCTGCCCAATTGGCGTTAAGAGCAGCTCAGATGGAACATAGTAATTAGTAAATAATAACTCGGGGTAACCCATAGAAAAGCTGATTCCAACAGCATGAAGAGTAGGCAGCTGCCAAGTTCTTGTGTTGTTTAAGGCTTATTGTAAATATAAAGGCTGAGTGTGTTTTTAAATCCTGGAACTCAATGAATAAGGTGGAGTAGAAGTGTCAGGCCTAGATTTAAATATTTCTACATCAGTCAGTCTCAGGCAGGAGACGATCTCTCCATCCAACTGTTTGGCTCTGTTTGAATGAGGTCTTCAACTGGTTGGATGATTCTCAAACCATAAGTAGGTAGTGAAATGTCTGGATACCCTATGGCCAAATCAAACTATACAAACACATACTAACAGTTACATTTAAAAGTTTATTAAAAAGTTCACCTCTAAAGGGCTGGTAGTTCTAATCATTTTTAAAAATTTGAGATCATTACCCAATTTCCTATAAACATACAGTATGGAAGGAATTGTATTCCTTTTATATCTTCAACAGCAGTATGAATAATTTTAAATTTCTGTATGCCAGTGGTTCTCAGCCTGTAGATCATGATCTCATAGGGGTAGCATATTCAATATCCTACATATCAGATATGTACATTAATATTCATAAGAGTAGATAAATTACAGGCATAAAGTAGCAATGAATGAAATCACTTTGTGGTTGGGGGTTACCACAATGTCCTCGTGTTGTGAGGTATTATTAAAGGGTTGGAGAATTAGGAAAAGTGAGAGCCACTGCTGTGATTAAACACACATATTTATCCCACAGTGATTAGATTTGATAGTTCTACAATGATTTGTTAACTTAGGCAAACTACAGCCAACATAGATACACTGAAAGAATGAGGTAAGATACATGTTAATTATTAAGGATATAATCCTCTGGGATTAAAATTATTAGTAATTGACAGTCAAAATATATTATCATTTTACAGTACTATTAAAAGTTTAACATTGTCAGGCAGTGGTGGCACACACCTTTAATCCCAGCACTTGGGAGGCAGAGGCAGGTGGATTTCTGAGTTCAAGGCCAGCCTGGTCTACAACTACAGTGAGTTTCAGGACAGCCAGGGCTACACAGAGAAACCCTGTCTCAAAAAACCAAAAAAAAAAAAAAAAGGTTTAACATTGATTCTCAGTTTTGTCATTACTATTCTCAGTTTTGTCATTACTATATTGGAAAACGTTTTAGTAAAATTTTCTCAAGATGTGGTAGTGTTATATATTTAAATTACTACCTGATTTTGTTTTGTAATTGTATGTATATTCATATGTGTCAGTTTGAGTATGTACACATAAATGCAGGTACTTATGGAGGCTGAAAGAGGGCGTGATCTGTAAAACTGGAGGTACAGGTAATTGTAAGCCACCTCATGTGGGTGCTAAGAACTATCAGTCCTCTGCAAAAGCAATATGAACGCTTAAGGACTGAAACATCTACCTAGCCCTCACTGGGTGTTTTAAAACAAACAAAAACATTATATTTTATCAATATTCACATCATTATCAATAATGAGTGTGGGAAAACTCTGCTAATTAAAGTCAAAATCCACCATAACCAGATAGCCTCTGGGCTCGGAGCAATATGGTAGACTCCTTTCACTAGTGGGTCTTTTCCTTCTCTGACCTTATCTGCGGAATTCTAAGCCCCCATACTCATCTCTACCTGAAGAATATCATGTGACCATTTTCCTTTCTCCTTACAAAGCCTGTTCAATCAGCACCTGAGATTCCTGAGATGCTTCCCCATGCTAATGAGGCATTCCAATGCCCTAAGCCCCCAGCCAGTGACCTTTGCCCATCCTAGATGTCCCAACCCTCAGTCCTCCAAAACTTTATAAGCCTTCAACACACTAAGTAAAGTTGATCTGCCTATTGACTGCCGGTCCCAGTGTGGTTTATTCCACATACATATTTCTGGAGCTTCCAACCCCCCTGTTCCAGGTCTCTGCTCCCACTGCCCTTGTGCATTGTATTGGCAGATGATACTTGAGAGCGGGCACAAATGTATGGTTACATAGGGCATATCATTTTCATTCAAGTAGTTTCAATCATTGTCAAAACGCACTAGAAGGAAGTGACAATCATGTATGTCATTTTATTTCCTGTAGTGTATTCATAGGATTCTATGAGTTTTCATATTCATGTTACATATGTATAGGACAAAGTAACATGAAATGTTTTGTGTGGTTCCTCCATTTCGACAACCTTCAGAAATCTTTTTATATTTTACTGTTTTTTTTTTTTTTTGCCAAGGGAAACTTGGAAAGTGTGTGCAAATCACAGTTTAAGGGAATACTGAAATTATACATAGGACATGTAGCCACGGTCATGGTAACTCTGGTTGCCTTGGAAGTGGAAGTTAAACAGGAGGCTACTTCTGGAACATTTTTGTTGTTGCCTTTATTTTCAAATTCAAATGATTTAAGTTTAGAAGGAAAAGCCGGACACCAACTTTGTGAAAGGAGAGAACACGGGAGTCTATTTCGTAGACTATCTTAAGTGAATCATCAAATTGAATTGTTTAAGTGAATCATCAAACTGAAATGAAGGTCAGTGAGCTTGGCTTTCCTGTTCACCCACAAAGCAGATTCCTGTTTTGTGGGTGAACAGGAAAGCAGATTCCTGTTTTGTGGGTGAATTCCAATCATCAAAAGCTGGGCAAGAAACAGGACTCATGTAGAGTAATGGTACTCGGGCTGACTAAGCTTCTCACATTTTGTGTGTTTGTGGTGGAAACTTGTGTGGAGATCAGAGGACAACATTAGGTGTGGGTACTTGCCTTCTGTCTTGTTTGAGACAGGGTCTCTTGTTGATGCTATGCATGGCAGGCTAACTGTCACATAAGCTTTCTGGGATTTCCGTGTCTTGTTGTAGGAATCCTGGGATTTCCTATGCACGCTTAACCATCTCCCCAGCCCCGAACAGCAACTCCTTTTTACCTCATTTGCTACTATGGCTCAGGAGTAAACTATAAAAATTTACAACACATAAAAATTTAAGGAGAGGTTTTCGGAACTAGAGTGTGTATGCTTGCCTTCTCTTCCTGATTGCTTTATCAAATATTCACTTTCCTTCATCAAACATCAAGAGATTTGAAAGTGAAGCAGAATTGGTTTTGCAGACCCATACAAAGCACTTCCCTGCATATGACTGAAGATAGAGTGGTTGGATCTCCATTAAGGTTAATGCCTCTTTGCCAGTTTGTCACCTTTGTTATTAAATGGCTTAGAAAGCCAATTAATATTTTATAGAAAATAGAAAAATTATGGGAGTGAATCCTAGTGGAACAGAGTATTAGAAGAGATATAGGTCACAGAGGAGATTATTACACAGGAGTAAAATATAACTGCTTTGAACATAAACATAGGATGACTTTCCACAACCTTTAGACAAACTTTATTCATGAATGTGACTTTTAGAACCAGGTTTTTAAATAATATATAACCATCCTTATGATCATTTTATATTGTATAACATAGGCACAGGATTCTGTAAGCTTTATATTCATTGGATATAGGTGTGGGACAAATAAAGAACAATAAAGAGTACTGTACTACTAGACATTTTTTTTTTCCCGAGACAGGGTTTCTCTGTGTAGCCCTGGCTGTCCTGGAACTCACTCTGTAGACCAGGTTGGCCTCAAAGTCAGAAATCCACCTGCCTCTGCCTCCCAAGTGCTGAAATTAAAGGTGTGAGCCATCACTGCCTGGCACTGCTAGACTTTTAAAAACAATTTTGTTTATTTTATTTTATGTCTATGAATGTTTTGCTTGAATGTATGCATGTACATGTCTGGTGCCTGTGGAGATCAGAAGAGGCATTGAATCCACTGGAACTGAGATTACCAATGATTGTGAGCCATCATGTGGGTGCCTGGGTGTTCTGCAAAAGCAGCAAGTGTTCTTTGCTATTGGGCCATCTTTCCAGGTTACCACACATTTAATTTTGTAAAAAGGTTGAGTTAGTGGCCCATAAAAATTGGAGAGTAAAATTCATAGAGTAGGAAGACTGAAATGCAGGTCTATGGTCCCATCAGTTCTAGTCGCTGTGCTCAGGCAGATAGAGGGCTTTCAGGACAGCCTTCTACATGTCAGTCAAGAGCCAATTTAAAATTACCATGTGATTTAATGAAATAAAGAGAAAGAACATCTGCACTTCAATGGAAAAACTTTAACACAAGAGAAAAGTAAGGCACAACTGTTCAACCATCTTGGGGTGATTCAAGAAGACAGAGATCTCTAATGATTGGAAGTTAGTGGCTTCCTGTCTGTGCTGGGATATCTGTCTGCCAGGCTAGGAGTGGAGGATGTGAAGGCTCAAGCTTCCTACAGAGCACTGACTCCCTACAATACTAGAACATGCTACACTCTTCCCAACATTTCCCCAGAGCTTCTCTTGCAGTGCCAGTGGTGAAATTAAACTGATTTGTACAAATAGGTCCCTAGAGGAAGTGTCAACACTCAAAGGGCACTGTGCAAGGAAAACAGCCCACACCAAGCTTAATGATCTCATGTCACCCAAAGAGCCCATCTATAGTTTATCAGCAGGCTCAAGAAAGCGGTCCCACAGTGCTAGGGGTGTCTTCTTTTATTCCTCTCCTGCAGTGCACAGCATAGAATTCTCAAGGGGACATTAAGAACACATAAAACACATTTTATTGTATAGAAGTAAAGATCAGGCTCTGTGGGAAGAGCCTGCTCAGCGTTGAACTGTAAGCCTAATTACACAAGCTGGGTACCAGGGAAAGCCCAGGTCCCTCACCTCCTCTGTCAAAATTGTTCCAGGGATCTCTGGCCTATAGGAGCCCAGTAAAAGCCATGAGAGCTCAGTGTTAATTTGAAAGATGTTTCATCGACTCTGTAGATAATCCATGTAATTTCTGTGATTTTTCTAGCAAATTACTAGCATCATGTTCAGTCATTAAAATTTATAGATAAGCATCATCTCTCCAAATCCCTAGCTGTCTCAATACAAAAGTGTCTAAATAATTCACCGACTCAACTGAATTTTCCAAGTGATTATTTTGCTCCACAGTGGAAAGCAGGAAAGGGAATGGACTAGTGTCAAGATTGTGGTTAGGGGCCTGGAGAGATGGCTCAGTGGTTAAGAACATTGACTTCTCTTCCAGAGGTCCTGAGTTCAATTCCCAGCAACCACATGGTGGCTCACAACCATCTGTAATGGGATCTGATGCCCTCTTCTGTGTGTCTGAAGACACATATATAAAATAAATGAGGTTTTTTTTTTTTTTTTTTTTTTTTTTTTTTTTTTTTTTTTTTGGAGCTGGTTAAGTCTCAAATACCTCAGCTTCAGCTAAACAATACATCAAATTCGGCCACAGCTGAATTTTCCTAATGTTTGTTTTGTACTTAGTTTTCTGATTTTGAAGTAACTCCAGATTTTTAAACACCTATGTTACAATAGGGTTTAGCTCCACTTTGAGTTACTAACAGGAATGAACTGTAATCAGAAGTCCTGGATGCATGAAAATTTCTTAAAAGTCAAGCAAGTTGAGCTAGAAACATAGACTTCTTTTCTTTATTTACTTCATCTGTGTACATTGAGTGTGTGCATTTGCTAGTGTAGGTTCGTGTATGCAAGTGCATATGTACATGTCTCTGCAGGCTGAAGGTTGACTTCTGGTGTTTTTCTTCAACTCCTCTCCATGCTTTTTGGGGCACAGTCTTTAACTAAACAAAGAGGTTCATAGAATGGCACCGAGCCATCTCTCCAGTTTACCACACATTTAATTTGTGATCAGTTCTGAGTTTGGTTGACCAATGAGTTTCAGGAATCCTCCTACCTCTATATAGTCTTTCACCAGAAACAGGGGTTCCAGGCATACACCATAGGGTTCTGGGGATCTGAACTCACATACTTGTGCTTGTACGAGCAGGCACCTTATTCATTGAGCCATCTTTCCAGTCTCCCAAAATGGAGAGTTTTTGGTGTCTTGTCGACAAAACCAACTTAATTCACTGAGAAAAGAATGCTACACAAGTCATCAGAGACAGAATGTCTGCTATTATCAACGCAGGAAAAAAGATCAATTTCAATCTAAGCCTGTGAATCAGAGGCTATGCTAGGAGCCTGTGACAGTTAGTGTCCTCTGTGTGGTACACATTCTCTACACTGGCTTCACATCATCTTCGGTTACTGGACAGTTGAAATGGACTCTATTGTGGTGGATGATCTAAAGTTTAAAATTTATTTTAATTAGTGCATTTTAATTTAATAGCCACTGATGACAAGTGTCTGTCACATTGCATCCCATAGATCTAGATAAAACTATATTTGAAACAAAGAAAATATAGTAAGGATACAACCTGAGTAGGTTAGAGCAGAAAAATGCCCCATTTAAGGAGCACCCTCATAGAAGCCGGGGGGAAGGGGTTTAGGATGATAGGTTTCTGGAGGGAAAACCAGGAAAGGGAATAACATTTGAAATGTAAATAAATAAAATAACCAATAAAAATAATAATCAAAAGAACATATTAGAGAAATGGGCTTACTAAATATAGCCAATTGAATGAGGGTGATGGACACAACTGTGTGCTAGCTCGTAGGCAATATAGACAGATAGACCAGGACTGCTGTTCTGGGGGAAGAGTATACAGAGGTAGAAGGATCCTTGAAATTAATTGGTCGACAATTCTTGCCAAATCTATGATCTTCTTGTTTCGTTAAAGACTTTGCCTCAAAAAAAAAAAAAAAAAAAAAAAAAAAAAAAAAAAAAAAAGAGAGAGAGCAGTTGAAGGGAAGACACCAGAAGTCAACCTTACATACAAAAGTGCCTGTGGGGCTGTCTATGTCACTAAGGATTGTCTCAAAGAACCAAAGTACATACAATAACAAGTTAAAAATATAAAAATAGGAGGTTAGCGAGATGCCTCATTAATTAAGAGCACTAGCTGCTCTTCCAGAGGACCGGGATTTGGCTACCAGCATCCATTTTGTCACTTACAACCAATCCAGTTTCAAATGACCTACTTCTTGCCTCCGTGGGCACCAGATATATGGTATATCAGCATACATGCCGAGCAATACCCATAAACACAAGACATAAACAAAATGAATATGCGTGTAAATACTAATGCGACAAGTTAAATCTTTGTCATTCTTTGTCCATGGTGTTGAGGTGTGGTCTCTAACTGAAGCTGCAGTTCTCTGTGACTGACTGAGTAGCCCAGCCACTATCCCTAGGAATCTCCTTATCTCTGCCTCCCTAGTCCTGGGGCTTCAAGCCTTCTGGGGTTTGATGTGGATGCTGGATCTTGAAATTCAGATCTTCGTGCTTGCTCAGCATACTTTTATTCACTGAACTGCTTAAAAAAAAATCTACTATGCTTTGACGACTTCACCAGAAGTTCTCTGAGTTATAATAACCCCAGACTCCCAATTACAGGGACTCCGATTTGATTGGATAAGTCACCCTTTTCATATAACATGTTATCATGAACATCTTCCCATTATGTAAAAAGCCTACCAACTCACTACGGGGGATTATGTAGCTTTTGTGAATCACTTTCAGACACCACTCTATAAAATCATTATCTATAAAGCTTTTGGTGATAGATTTCATGCAGTTCACACAGAGCAGGAACATTCAGCTTCTGTGGAGCAAGAGGTAAAAGCCCTTCCCCATCCATTGGAATTACTTTTTACATGTGACTGCCAAGCTATCATGATTTATTAAAAGCAGAAGATAAAGCCACGTGAACACCTCCTCAGTCCCTGAATGGTTACAATAGTTATATTCTCCCCTGAACCATAGGCTTAAAAGCCAATGGTATTTTAAGGTAGAACTTCCACATTTCAAAATATTTCTGTCCAATATTTGAAGTGGAATGTTTCTCTTCCTTTAATATTATAGTCTTCAGGGTATTAAAAAAGGAGGTCAGGAATTAAGAAGGTATTTTCAGAGCAGGGCGCATGGCTCAGTTAGTAAAATGCCTGCCTTATAGCATGAGGTTCTGAGTTAGATTCCCAGAATGTAAGTCAAAATTACCAGGTGTGGTAGAATATGGATATAATCTCAGTGCTTGGAAGGTAGATACAGTAGAATCCCTGGGGTTTGCTAGTCACCAAGCCCAGCCTACTTTCTACTTGGTGAATTGTAGGATAATGTGAGAATTATGATTTTTTAAAAAGGTACATAGAACCCCTGGTTGTTTGAATGAGATGCCCCTATATCCTTGGTCCATAGACGGTGGCACTATTGTGTGGGTTTAGCCAGTGTAGTCTTGCTGGAAGTGGTATGTTACTGGGGTCAATTTGAGGTTTCAAAAGCTATGCATCATTCCCAGTTCATTCGCTCTGTTTTCTGCTTGTAGTTTTAAGATATGTTTATCAGCTTCCTTCTCCAGCCAACATGCTTGCCTGCTGCCATGCTTTCTTATCTCAATAGAGATGGACTCCTATCCCCCTGGAACTGTAAGCTCAAACAAAACATCCTTCTTTAAGTTGCCTCTGTCATGGTGTTTTATCACAGCAACAGAAAAATAATTAATTCCAAACATAGAGAATGGCACCTTAGCATGTCCTCTGTTCTCCATGTTCAGATGTTCACCTACACCTAACAAACACCAACATACATACAACTCACACATACACATACAAAAAGACAACAAGAAAAAAGGTGTCCAAGAGGCACAGTATTTCACTGGGAAAATCTTTTCACATAGGTATTCATGGTGTGTATATTCATTTAGAAGCCACTGAGTCCAAATAGGAACCACCTTATCTACTGACACTGGCCATGTGGAAGTCAGGGACAAGTCATCTTGTGCATCTTCAAGCTATGCTTATTCTCTGTGGAAAATGTGCATAGCAAATGGGTGGAGATGCAATAAATCTGTGTAGTGCGTTATGGGAACATACAGGAAGAAAACTGAGCTGGGGAGCGATTGGGGAAGTAGCACAGATGTTTTAAGGAATCTGACAGGGCATATGAGTTAGGTGCACGGGAGGTTATTTGTACCCCCAAACAGATAGGCATGTCGTATAGAACATATGGGGAGGAAGAAGTCGTGTTTGCATGATTAACTTAAAGTTTCTTGAGATGAAACTTTAAGTTTCATACTATCTGGTCAAAAATTAGGTATAAAATCAGAGGCTCAGAGGCAAAGATTAGAATGCAGACATTGCAGAAGAAACAGTAACACTTGATGAGCTTCACCTTGAGCCTCGTGCAGAACAAGACACTTAAAGGGACAAAGGGAGGAAAAGGGAAGGGAAATTAAATTACAGCATGGAAAAAATAGGTGGAAAATTTAAAAGTAAATCGTAGAGAGGCAGGAGGCAAAGAACACAACAAGGACACAAGGTGGTGTGAACATCAAGGTCATGGACACTTCAAAGCTTCAATCATAAGGGTATTCAAATATACCCATGAAATCCAGGAAAATGGCAGTAGAGTGGGGACATCCTCTTGGAGACTGGGAAGGAGGAATGGGGTAAAGATCAGTCAGAGGGCAGACAGGGATGGAGACAATGACTGGGCTGTAAAAAGATGATGATGATGATGATGATGATGATGATGATGATGATGATGATGATGATGATGATAAATCACTTTAGATTTGATAATTGGTGAAATTAGGGACAACGACCTAGAAATTATGGTAGGAGAGAGTTTGTTTTAGTGTACTGAGAAAAAAACTGTTAGTGAGGTGTTTAGGGGGTAGATGAATGAAAAGGGTCCTTTGGCATTTTTTATAAAATCTGCAAGGGCTGTAATGGCTGAGGCGTAAGATGCTAGATTCAAAAGGTGCACATAAGAAATGAGACTTCAGTCTTATATGACTACTGTGACCAGTTCTAGTTAGGCCTATAGTCAAGTGTACCTGTCCTAGATCCAGCGACAGATTTTGACCAACAGAACATTTAAAATGGAAATCCCACATATTCATGTCACAACAAAAGATGGAAGATACCAAACGCAGACATTCGGGCAGACTAGAAATCACCATACAAATGTTAGTTATTAAGGCTCATTATTACCACAATTTGATCCTGCTAGGTCTTGGTCTGTATATCAGCCCACTTTATCTCAGAGTTGAAAAAGAGAATGAAAAGTCTGCACCCCATGGAGTGTGTGGAGAGGAAACAGCCAAAAACAAATGATGCCTTTTGCACATAATTTCAGCTTCAGGGTCCAATGGGGAACTGCAGAGAACCACAATAGCCTTCTGTAGATGATGCGATGTGAGTTTCCTGACACAATGTCCCATGTCAACGGAAGGGATAATGACAGGAGACAGGCTGCTTCTTGCTTCTTTCATTTGCTTAATTTGAATACATTCTTTATACAAATTGTAACTGCTGTCATTTTGATAATACTCCAATTTGAAAATCTGGATTGTTGGGTGCAGGCCGTTGCCAGCTCTAAACAAATGGTGGGTTGGCTACTGAAAGCTTTGAAGGGCACTCTGGCACTGGGCACAGCCAGACTCTTTCCCTGCTATGAAGTCTCCAATGTAGGACAGATTTCCCAGTTGCCATTATATTAAAAACAAAACAGGAGTTTATAAAACTCTGCTAAAACCATATAGACCTACACATCGACGAACTCAGTGTGCTGTGCTCTTCCTCCCTTTTGTTTTGCTTTCTTTTGACTCATTCTTTTGCCTTTTGTTGTTTGTCGTGCTGGGTCAAACCCAGGGAATCGTGTATGCTAAGCACATGGTCTACTACACACTTGCATCTCCAGCCTTGTTTGCTTTCATATCAGATAAACTACTCACACCTGACATCCAAAATACATAAATGATTGACTCTGTACCTCTTTAACATTGACCTTAACATTTAACATTTAACATCAGAAACTCTAATAATAATAGTTCCAACTAAACCAGTGCTTAGGTACTTGATATGTAAGTGACGTGACTCAGAGGAATCATAGGCTAGATGGAGTCTGTGCTTTCTCAGATAGCACATCTATTTAGGGGAGTATATTGTTCAATGAACAGAGTAAGCAGAGGAAGGTAGGATTGAAAGTGCTTTGACATTTAAATAGAAACAAAGACTGTCTTAAAAACATACTTAGTTTGTTATTTCTGTTGGGGACACAGTGTTTCCAAAGTCCACAGGGGAGCATTGGGTGCCCTGGAACAAAAATGACAAGTGACTGTGAGCTGCCTGATGTGGGTGGCTGAGAATTGAAACTGGGTCTTCTGCAAGAGCAGAAAGTGATTTTAATTGCTGTGTCGTCTCCCCAAATCACAAAAGACAGCTCTTATTTATGTGTTTTTGAGCTATACATTTCTTAAGATAAGCAGGCTCTGTCTTATTGAATCTGTTTCTGTTAAATTTACATTGATTTAAACAAAGAAAACCCAAAATATGTTACACTAAATATAAAGAAGCCACATTACCTCCTTTTTAAAAATATGTGTTTGCATTCTTCTTGGACATAGTATAATTTGTAGGGTTCGTGTGTACTTATAATATGATTTTAGACAGTTCTAGACACATCGTTTTTCCTTCCATATTAGTCCATATTGTCTGGTTTGGTTTTTGTTTGTTTGTTTGTTTGTTTTTGTTAGCTTGCAGATGTTTCTGTTAGTTTGCAGAATATTCTGGTTTCTCCAGCTAACTGTGTGAATTCTGAACATCTTCACCTGCCTCACAAACTAAGTCAAACATGCTCTTATTCTAACCCTTAATCTAACTCAGGGTGGTCTCAAATAGCTGCTGCTCTTCATACTTTACAACTGCACATAGCTCCAAACCAAGAATTCTCAAATTTCAACTATTGAAGTTATCCACCACCAGCTATGATGTTAGCATCTAATTTTACGCTAATTTTCCACTATGTACTTTTTAGCTCACAAGATTTATGCATATTCATATAGCTTCTTTCTCCATAACTCCAAATATGTTATAGAGGAAATAACATATAATAAAGCATTAGGTCAGAATAGTTTAGGTTCACATAACTTAAATGAAATTGTGTACCAAATCAACGTAGCATTCTTTCTGTACTTGGGGGAAAATGAATAAAACCAACACAGGTGTAGACAACACCAGTGTATAAATAATTCTAGATTCTTGGAGAATGGAAAGCTATTCTGAGTCCTTTTATGGTATAAAGTTAATAGTTCCTCTGACAGCCACCATCAGTGGGTGCCCAAATCCTTCTAGTCTGGAGCAATCCTCTTTCATGTCAGTGTAAAGGGGCTGTTTGCTCAGATTACTTTTTAAGCTGTTTAATTATTGTTACACTAGGTACAAAGCCCTAGCTCAAAGAAATTCATCTATTTTCAGAATGTTGTAAGCCACAGTAGGTTAAACATAAGGTTAATCTCACTGTGTGTTCTCAGCAGCAGTCTGCAGGGCATGGGAGTTATTCTTTATGGCGTCTTTAAGGGACCTTCATCCTATCATACAAAAGTGTCAGAATATATGAGCTAAATGATCACAAATCTACATGCCACTAATTGCCTATTCCTGCTTCTTATTTTGTAGACTTCAAAAAACAAAGATGAAGAAGCAGTATATAACATGAAACTTGAGGCCCAAGACACTGATTGTAGAGAATAGAACTTAGGGGCTCTTCCCAGCCCACTCTGCTCCCAGACTTCATAAGGTTTGCCCTCCACTTTCATGCTTGGGCTGACATAAGTGGCTGGCAGGAACATTTTTTTATTAAGAAATCTGAGAGATGTCGGGATGCTGGTAGGGAGAGATTACTGATAAAGGATTCCCAGTTCCTTTCAGCCTCTGTCATTCTACTAAAGTGAAGGTTGGGGTTGGGGGTTGTCAAAGAATGCCAAACTAAGTAGATCTCGATATAATATTACCACATCTACATTAAAATTATGAATTATAAAAGTTGCATTCCCACTAATTATACAACTGCATACTTGGCATCTATTCTAGAATTCTGACATGGCTTTTGAACATCACCAATGACTGAGAAATGGAAACCAAACTGTGTATGTGGGATGTGTGTGTGTCTGCGTGTGTTTGTACATTCACTGTGGTATATACTTCACAGAATAAATTCAGGGGTTTTCTAAGGGTTTATGGCTACAATTGGGAGTCCTTGTGGGGAGCCGACAGAAGGCGGCTATCATCCTTGCAGCCATCTTGAGCCATATACCCTGACCAGAGACTTGATTGCATTAGCCTACAACAGCTGAGCACACTCTGATAACATCTTGCTTTAGATACCCAGGATCTTCCCTTGGGTGTGTGAGACTTAAAGGTGTGTGACTTAAGGGCGTGACTTAGAGATCAGATTTAGAGACAAGACCTAAGGGCATGAGTTAAAGGTGTGAGCTAAAGGCGTGGATTGGAAGTGAGACATATAAAAGGTGAGAGGCAGACAGAAGAGAGGAACAGAGAATCAGACACTTCAGAGAGTACAATTTGGAGTAGGAATTAGGCATTAGGACAGTACAACTAGGACTACAACTTGGAACTAGGAATTAGGTTAGAAAGTACAACCTGGAGTACAACTTGGAGGAAGAACAGAGAATTAGGCATTAGACATTAGGCACTTGGCACTTGGAAGAAGAAACTTGGAACTTGGAGGCACTAGGGACTAGGAACTAGGGACTAGGAACTAGGGACTAGGAACTAGGAACTTGGGACTTGGAGAGAAGAAGAGAGACTGAAGAATAAACGGGATTGAATCACACTCTGTCTGGTCTCCATTCTTTGAGTCCATCCTCACTCTCTCTCTTGCTGAACCCCGACCCACAGACCGGAGCTGCTTGGGGCAGTACTGGCTAACAAGGCTTTGGCAGTGCGGGTTCCAGCATTGACAGAGCGGTCCACAAGTCCTAAGTAATACACTTTGAGGATGAACAACAAATGGTATTAGAGAGGGAAAATCAGGTGAAAGAAACACAGGCAGGTTGGATCTAAGGGAGGGTATAAGATGCTGCTATTTTTATTTTTAACACTGGTTAAAGGATACAAAAGAAAATTCACTGAGTGCGTGATTTGGTTTAACTTGACTCATTTTATTTTTCTTTGCTTTTGTTTGAGAGATAACTTTGCTTTCTCTTTTAAGAATCAGTTGAAATGTAGGAAAGGCTTTCCAGCTAATATTTTATGGTAAAGATTGGCCTCCAAAAGCATCTCTTTTCTTGTCAAACCAACAGCAGCTACAACAACATCAACAACAATACCAACATTTTAGAAATCCTATATAAGTTTGTTTCCTTTTCTGTCTTTGTACACAATGCATTTCTCCCACCAGGATCTCTCTGTATTTTTAATGATAACTTCATAAGTCAAACATACTTCATATACAGTCTGGGAGCACAGTAAGCAGGGCAGAGCCCATGTTCTTTTTCCTCTGTAATTCATGCCTTAAGACTCTTAATTAAAAATAAGAGGCCTCATATATTCTAGTTGTATGATCCTACGAGATGATTTAGCCATTCAGGAGCAAAGGGAAATGAGTCTGATTGTATAGGAATAGAGGCAGGACATCTCATTTTGTTTTGGTTTCACAGGTATTCACATACTAAAGTGTTCTTCACTTCTATTTATTATCATTTGTATCACTAATGAAATCCAAGTTATTTTCTTTTGCAGACTTGTAGAAATAACTAAAATTTGTCATGGTCAACATTCAGAGACAAAACATTACTGAAGATCAAGAACAATGTTTTAAGTGATAAAAAAAACAGAAGATATGCAAAGTGAAGTGTAGCCACAGAACAAAATTACTCTCAGCCTTTTAAATTGTATTAATTGTGTAATATGAAGCTAGGTACATTACCTATTTAATTTTAAAGGATGTATGTATTGACTTAATTTTTGTAGTATAAATAATAATTTTCAATTTGTCTTTATATTTATGGATATATTTTATCATATAAAAAGAGAGTACAATATTAATTTATTTATACCTGTACTTTATATACAATTAAGATTTTTTTTTTACAATCTAGATATAGTAACTTGCCTATATATATATATATATATATATATATATATATATATATATTTCTTAAGATACAAATAATTCTATAGAAACTATTTAAATATCTGATTCATTGAGATGTTGTGACATATAAACTCTAGGAAATTTCTAAATCACGAACAAATACAAGCTGGGTCTAGGCGCCGATCACTGTGGACAGAGCATTATTGATGCTAACCTATTGACTGGGAGTCATGATGGCTTCTGATTTGTTTCCATTCATGTGTTTTTAGTGAAAATAATGTACATTCCATAAAGTTCCCATTGCCTCAAATTCTCCAGCTTTCAAACCCCAGTGAACATTAAGAAACCAGAGCATCATTCTTGACAAACCATTGACAAATTACTCTTACAACACCAGAGGCAGAATGAATCACTTCACGGGAAAAAGAATTGCTCCTATTCTACCTGAAATTTCTTCCTAATATAAAACAGCTATCATTCAATTGTATCATATTGCTCACAGAAGCTGTGGTAACAGAGGGAGCTATCCAGGCAGAGAGGCAAACATTGTGTTTTCAGGTAGCCTTGTTTTAATCCCATTATCACTGGCTCATGCCTATAACACTTTATCCAGTTTCCTCTTTCAGGTTTAGAAAAGGTACCAGCCCCAAATGAATGCACAACATGCAAGCTGCTATAAACACTCACCGCTACTAGAAGTGTCATTCAGATTTAGCAGTCCTCCTCCTAGCCCTCGGTAACTATGGTAACTGTAGGTCCCATTGCCGTTGATGTACAATACCTCCTGGGAGCCTGGAACAGAAGACGTTGAGTAGGTGGTCTGGGCTGCCTCTGGCTTGCACTGTTTGTCAGAGGGAGTAGCTTCATCCTGCAATGAGAGAGCATTCCATTATTATGACATCTCTGCCCTATTTCTCTTTGCACACTCTCAATGACAAACACATAGCTGCTCTGGGTAAGAAAATTCCACACAGTGGACATTAAGCTCATGTGCATATTATCTTCAGCTTTGCTAAAAGCTAATAAATAAATAAATAAATAAATAAATAAATAAATAAATAATGAACAAGGCAACAATGTGGGCAAGCTACACATTTTAAAACATGACCAAGAGGTTGCAGTCACCTAAAGGACCAACGGCAAGTGAATGGACAGAGAAAACAAGGGACACATATATAGTGGACTCTTGTTTACCCTTGAAACAGGAACCCCTCATATGTACTATAAAACTGATGAAGCCTAAGGACACGTGGTAAGTGAACACGTGTGCTGCAGGAAAGCAGATGCCTTGTGGTTTCAGTCGTAAGAGGTGACTGAGGACTGAAAGACACAGAATAGTTGAGGACATCTGTGGAGTCAGGCTGGGACAGCAGGCTTTCATTGTGTAAACAAGTGGGGTCACGGGCCTAGCATCTGTAGCTAATAGTTCTCTCCTGTGAAAATTGGGGAAGTGACTGGGAGGGAAGGTGGCTCGTGGTAAATAGAAAACAAACTTAAGCAACAAACTAAGACTAAAAATATACAGAGAGTGATAATCGTGAGACAAGAAAACAGCTTGACAGACTGTGAGCTTAGTTTGCTCGTTCCCTGCTTCCCTCCTGTTCCCTCTGTGTGTCTCTTCCTTCCTCCCTTACTGTTTCTTCCTGTCACCCTTTCTCCTTTTATTTTATGTTTAAAACATTAGAAACTTGTAATAATGCTAAGATCATTGGCAGCATTACAGGAGTCTGAGAAGGAGCTTAACACACACCCAGGTCATTGCTGTGTGTTTATACAGTCACCATTGTCTAGGAAACGACCTTTACCCCACTGAAAAATGATGTAAGGGAATTAAAAATTAAGTTTGTAATAAATGCTGTATTTTAATAACAAAATAGACTGTGTTTCTCATTAGCTATACATTCATGAAGTCTAATATGTATGTGACAAAGGTACTTTCTCTTTGCATTTTACAATATTTATGAAGGACCTTTGCCACCAAACCATATCCCTAGCCTTCTTTCATTTTCAACAAGAAATATTTCTATAAATATATTTTTAATAAATTTTAGGAGTGAGGTTTTTTTTTATTACCAGTAGTGTTTTTCATAATGTCAAATTAGAATAAAGCAGACCATGTAGCTGCCAGATTTATCCCTAGATGCCACAGAAGGAGAAACATGAAATAAGATTGTTCTATGGCTCAGCCACATGCTATATTGATAGTTTTGTTGTTTACATGATGATAACTTGGCATGATTTTGTTCTTGTTAAGGTGATGTGCTTAGCTCCAATGGCTCTGTTATATCCAGCCATGGATGGGGGCACATGATCCATAGCTTTCATCTTTATTTACAGTGAGTTTATAAAAGAGAACCTGAAACTTACTGACTTCCCAATCTAAATGGTACCACAATACCAATGAATTACATTCAAAGTAAAGATAAGAAAAGAGAAAAAATGGAAAAGAAAATATTGTATAACATGAAATTTGAATTGATATAGTTAAAGTAACAAAATTGATGTTTCTGGAATTTGTCTACTGCAAACATGAGCTGATCTAACTCAGTGTACAATTAGAATGTTGGGTTTCAAATTCAAAGCTTGCTATTTGAACCATAGAACCCCTGGGAGAGCATATTGCCTTTTATAACATTTTCTTGAAGAAGTTGTCCAGTGGGTCAAGCAAAGAGCAAGATCAAATCAGGGTTTTCTGCTGCTGCCAGCTGTGCTCTCCTGACTCTCTAGTTAGCTGTTCTAGTTTATTAATTTTATTGTATTGCTAACATAAAGGCACCCAAAGAAATGGGTTTCAGACTCTATAGAAAAGAATATGGGGTCTTGAGACCGACTGCTGAGACTTTTAAATACATTACTATTTGCTTTCAGGAAGATATTATATTTTTGTTTTATACTTGAGATGAACTTATGTATTATCCGTAATAAGTGAGCTTAAATGATCTGGGACATTGAAGATGGTTATTTCTGGAAATCTGTTGCTGTTGGGCATGGAGGTCATAACAAGCATGACACAGGTAATCAGCCTAATCAGTCAATGATGTGAGGAAGAGTTATTAATAAGTCGATGTTAGTAGAATACAAACAGCTACCATGGAGGCATACTGGATTTGATGGTGAGGATTGAAATAAGTCAGATCTTGATGTATCTCAGATTTGATTCATCCGTCTTTCCAGTGAACAGTCTCCAGTGTTAGTATGCCAGCATGTCTGTATGACCATTGTTTCTATCTATATGCCATCTAGAGGGTTTTTTTTTCCCAAAGAGTCTTATAATCCATCCCATGTATAATCACCAAAGGCAGACACTGATGTGGATGCCAGGAAGTGCATGCTGACAGAAGCCTGATATAGCTGTCTCCTGAGAGGTCTGCCAGAGCCAGACATATACAGGGGCAGATGCTCACAACTAACCATTGAACTGATCATGGGGTTCCCAACAAAGGAGTGAGAGAGAAGACTGAAGGAGCTAAAGGGGTTAGTGGCCCCATGGGGAGAGCAACAATACCAACCAACCAGAGCTCCCAGGGCCTAAACCACCAGCCTGGGAGCACATAGGGAGGGCCCTATGGCTCCAGCTGTATATGTAGGAGAGGATGGCCTTGTCAGGCATAGGTGAGAAAGTAAGCCCTTGGTCCTGTGAAAGCTGTGTGCTCCCATGTGTGGGAATTCAAGGGCAGGGAGGTAGGAGTGGGTGGTTGGGGGCACATTCTCATAGAAGCAAAATTAGGGGGAAGGGATAGGGGTTTTCTGGGTTGAGGGGGGATGGGAAAAGTAGATAACATCTAAAATGTCAATAAAATATCTAATAAAAAATTAATTAAAAAAATAAAGCAAAAAATTGAAACTGAGTGGTAATATTTTTATGTTGTGGATAGGGACCTTGATCATTTCAGATTTAGGATTAAAAAATATCCCTTCAGATTTTGAACACTCAATCAATATTCCATGCAAGTATTAAAAACATACCAAATACTGTAAAGTCAGACACACACTGGTCCCAGGAAGTTCAGATTACAGATACTCAACCTATTTCTATTAATTTTTTTATACTAACACAGGCATGACGTATATCCCCTTAGCTTGAGCTTATTACAGCCCACCAAATGATGAATAGATGAATCTGTGATATTTACATGCTGAGACAGTTAGTGGTTGAACTCCCCCAAAGACCCACGAGTCATAAGCTTGGTCCCTTTGGTGAGGCTACTGGGAACAGGTGCTAGCTTTAGGAGTGCCTAACTAATGAGAGGTCCTAAAGTCTACTGGAGACAGATCTCCCTCAAGAATGTGGTATCCCAGGCACCCCTGCTACTCTTTTGCTTCATGTTTCAGGATGTAAGTGAGTTTTCTCTGTGCTATTCTCTCAGCTCTTGGAATCCAACTAACCCTGTATAGACCCGAAGCAACATAAGCACTTGATTTCATGCTCATATCTCCCTAAGTGTGAGGTAAATGAACTTATAATTACCTCTGGGGTTTTGTTGTAGTAACACAAATCTAGTAATACACTCAGATTAATTTTTTATGCATATACCTATTTCCTATAAAAATATTATATTTTCAACTGGTCTCTATGGAATCTGTATGGTATTTAGAGAAAACATCTGAGAGTCTCCCCGAGATTATGAGCTATGGGTATACTGACATGTGCCACATCCTTTCTCTGTAGCCAGATTACTCTGAACTCAACAAATGACTACATTCAAAGTGTTATGGAAATGACTCAACTTTAAAATACTTTTTCTGTAAAGACAAATCTCTTGAAATCTCAAAAGACATCAGAATATTCTCTCTTCTTGGGCTACTGGTGAAGGGCTAGTTGCAATTCTACCATGCAAAGAGGGTAAATAACCCAGGCTTCTAGTTTTAGTAAAGTGGCACTCTTCTGAGGTACTCATGTCCTGTTTGAAAGTGAGAGAAAGATGCTCTAACACAAGAACATCTTGTTATGCAAAAGAGGAGACATTATTACTGCAGTGTTTTCTTATAAATTCTTTGCGTGGTAGAATTAATTAGGATTATTAAGTATGCTATTTTAAAATTTGACTCTTTCTTTATTAACTGCTGTTCCAAACTGCTGTAGCTGCACAGGGAAGGAAGATAATTAATTCCATTAATAACCAAAGCCAATTCTGTAGGGATTATTTGTATTCAAACAAAGATTTGCATTATTAATGTTTTGGCAGTCCACTATACATAGAGAAATAAAACACAGAAGTCTGCCAATAAAATATGTACTGCAGTGTCTTTTGGACAAAAGTTTAATGGGTGCTAATTCATGTTTTTGTCTTGAGTGATAATCATTTTCAAAGAGAGATAATTTTAATGACATTAAAAGGTACATATGCCCTGAAGCCACATTTTACCTTTGTCATCAACTTCTAGTAATTAATATTTTAATAATGTGTGCTCAACATTTTCATAACTAACCGTTCACCCCCAGAGTACCTATGAAGGTTGTTTTCAAAACAGGGCCATTTTAATATGCTACAAAGCTTCATATCGACACAAATACGTTTAATTAACAAGAAAAATAATTGACCCTCTTTATTATTAGAAATATTGCAAAATTTATAGTGTATTAAAATAAGTAACAATTGAATGACCACTAGCAATGGACTAGACAAAACACACACATCACATATCATATACCACACACACACACACACACACACACACACACACACAATTTCTTTGATAAAACTATTCAGCAGATTAAAAAAGTATTTTTGTTTGCTTTTATAACTAGACTCTGGCCTATGCTTTTATTTCTTCCTCTCTAGTTTTAAGATGTACGTACATTTGCATTTCACATGTAAAATGGGCTTACATGAAGGTGAGCAATTGCTTTTACATGGAAGGCAAGACTGCTGAGAGTGAGTTAGAAGAGGGGACTTTATGTTCAGCTGCCAGGCTGCTACATATCCTTTGAATTCCTTTGTGTTTCATCCCCAGACACTGAAGTCTGCAGTTGTCTGGTTCCCTGAAGGACCACACAGAAGATTCCTAAGCCCTTCAGGCACATAAGGAAATTTTCACTCAAAATCATTCACAGACAAATTCTCTGACTGACAGTTCATTTATTCCCCTTAAAGATCCACCAATAGGTTTGTTTTGTTTTTATAAATGTGACTTTGAAAAGGTAACACTAGATTGAGTGTCTCAAGACTCCCAGGATTCTTGTTTTTCGATTTTATGTCATCTGCATAAAAAAAACAAACAGAAAATACCAGTTAAATTGTGAGTGTAATTAGCGGTACTCAGGTCCTGTCTGTGTTTGCTTGTCATTGTTATCTTTACAGTACCTAGGAATTTGCAAAACACTCTTTCTAGAACATAGACTTTCATTCTGAGAATATCATGCGATATGAAAATAGCAGGCATTACCAATTTACCTATTCAAGGGGAAGAACCTTGACCTGAGACACAAGTGTTCTTTTTGCTACAGAACAGTAAACATTTAGACACAATGCAGGTTTCAATTTGCCCCAATTTTCTGTAAGCTGATTGCAGATCTCTGCTGTCCTTATATGTTCTCTGTAGTTTATAGGATAGAACATTTTTATTTAAGATACATATTTTTAAATCCCCTCCTTGCTTTATAAGTGCAAATAGGGTTAGCGAGTCCAATGCAGTCCATACACAACCGCTGAAAACATCTCTACCTTCTAAAAGCTTCTCTCCCCCATTTGAGAGCATTCTAGAAATAAGTAAATTGCTAAGAGTTTCTGGGGACATTGAGGGAGGATCAAAGAGAATCAGAGCTCTATTGAAATGCTCTTCAACCAACAAGAAACCATCTGCCCTCTAAGTGCCTAACCATATTTGGGAGGTAATGGGAGCAGATATTTGATGACATCAACTAAGTCCTTATGAACTTGCACCCTGGTTCAGGTACGCCCAACACTCAGATTTCTGGCATGCACTCAAAGAGGTCTCATGTTACATTCTCTACTTGAGGGCTATAAATGGTTAAGATGTCAAGATTGCAAAAATCTCCTCAAGACACAGACAGATACTACCGAAAGCCACATATTGATTGATTCCATGTCACGCAATGATAAACTTTGATTATATTTATTTCTGATTTAAGAAAACAAACTCTTAGGAGAATAGCTACTGCCAGAAAATTACCCAACCCTTTGAGTTTTTTTGTGTTGTTGTTTGGTTTGGGTTTTGTTTTTGTTTGTGTTTTCTGACAAGTTCTCTGTAGAGGCATGTAAGCACACCAGCATACAACATGGGTGATTTCATGGGAAATAAAGTCTGCTCCATAAATGGAAACTAATAAAGGTCAATGATTGAATGGAGGTCATCGCGGTCAAAGAGGGTATGTGAGGGCTGGGTAGGGAAGGAACAGGGGACTGCCAATCAAAGAGTCTAAAATTGCGAGTAGGAGGAGTCAGTTTTGAGATTCACCTTACAGCGTGGTGATGAGAGCCAATGAACTTTATATTTCACAGTAATTAAATTCCAAGTACCTCATCATAATATATGGTAGGGAAGTGAAGCTATGGGTTTGCTCATTAGCTTGGCTGAATTGTTTTTTACTGTGCGAGTATATAACAACAATTATATTCTCTGAATATATATACTTACTGTTTCCCAAATCAAATAACAATGAGGGTTTCTTGATGATAGCCATTCTGACTGGGTTGGGATGGAATATCAAAGAATTTTTAATTTCCATTTCCCCTATGCCCAAGTATGCCAAGCATGTTTAAAGCTGCTTATCGGGCCTTGTAATGCCTCTTTTGGAAAGCTATTTTAGTTGATTGGCCTGTATGTTGAATGGCATTTTTGTATTTTTTTCAGTTCTTTACATATTCTAGATATTAACCCCGATGAACATGGAAAAGGAAGTACTGGAGAGGGGAAAGTACAACTGGGGAGGGGCCAAGGAAATGGGGAGAAGCGGGGAGGAGGTAGATCCAAATTAAGCATACACAAAAATACCATATGGAATCTTGTTACTTTGTATGCTTATTAAAATTATACAGTATCTAACATGTAGATCATGTAGTTAAGAATTTATTCTGCTTCTTATGTAAGGGATATGCCTATAGAAAATACACAAAAATGTAAGAACTAAAAGTGAAAAATAATAGCATTTAAAAAAATCATGTCGGTTGTGCCAGGAAGCATTCGTGAACCCCAAAAAACCACCAGGGAGCCATTTCTGATGGAAGCACATTAGGGTCTCTTTATTACAAACTTGAGTTTGGGCTTACCACCAACCCACAGGGTGGTTTGATGAAAGCAGCTCCAAACTCTCATCAGGACAAGGTTTTATAGAAAATGGCAAGCAGGCGAGGGGTGAAGAGTGGGTATGTAGACAGGCAAACATCTAACTGAATGTTTATTGTAAGCTGACAGGTGGGTGCCCTGAAGTAAGACTGTACACAATTATGAACAGACTGAAAGTACATCTGAAATAAACAGTTAATCTAACTGCTGCTAGGACTTAGCTAGAGAGTAACTCTGGCCAAGGACAAGCCATTGGGTCCTTCCTGGTACTTGGGTGCAGCTTGGGTTTAGCTGTGGGCCAAGTTTTCAGGCCTTTTTTTTTTTTCTTTTAAGATGGAGGCCCGTTACAAAATGAAGTAGGTTTGGCCTCTCATGTGTGTGTGTGTGTGTGCGTGTGCATGTGCGTGTGCGTGTGCATGTGTGTGCATGTAAAGCAAAGGTTTAAGACTCACTAGCCTCAAAATTACAAAATAAAACATTAGCAACAAATTTTAGTGGATACCTGACACTTGACAGAAAGAAGCATAGTGGGTAGTCACCAATAAGCAAGGATCCTCTCCAAACACATGAAACTTGTGATCTGCTTTCAGTTTAAATATGCCAATTTGCTCTTTAGTGATTGATTAAAAGTTCCTGAGCTTAAATGAATAAATCTCTTTCCATAGGATAGCACTCCTTATTTTGGCAAAAGATTTTAAAGACAATTCCTTTGAGCTTCCAAAATAGGACTGCGAGTCACTTAGTTGGTAGTTCTGAGCATAATTTCTCATCACAGAAAAATATTTCTGTACTACTGGGTATTTTTAACATTAATCTTCAGGATACTTTGGGAGTAAGAGATTTCTCCTAGTAACACAGTCTGTGTTCCTGCTTCTTTCTTGCAGTGTCCATTATGAAATCTTTGAGTTATTGATGAAGCCGTCATTTTATCTAAAGTTTGACTTTACTCATTGAAAACAATTTTTGGGTCAGTTAGATGTTCACAATGGTAAACGTATCTCTGAGATATGAATGATTTATCCTAGCAGTTGCTCAGTGTGACACTGGAAACTATTACTACTGACAAGAAAATTAAACTCATCCAAGGAACAGAAATTTAAAAACTTACAAACCCAAGAGATGGTAGAAAATGTCCATCTTTTCATGTTTTGTTTTTTTCTCCTGAAAAGGTAGGAAATCCCGACTAATGATGTTATTTGAGCACTGATGCTGTAAAGTAATCGTTGATAGTTTCAAAATTAGAGACAGGTGTGCCAGCATGGTTGAGTAAGCAGAATGAAAACAATCCCCTGGTAATGTTGCTCTACATAATTGATTCTTTCACAGCTACCTTTGATGAACATTCTGTTCAATCATACAGTAAACATACTGCCACGGGGATTGTGCACCTTGAAAGAGCCATGGAACTGAGATCTTAATTTCTACATATTAGAAAAAAACCTTATAGATTATTATAATTTAAACTGGGTGTAAAAACCATCCATCCATTTTTTTGGTATGTGAAGTATATTAATTATGAAGCAGTCAAACTAAGGTAATTAGAAAACCATCAATATGGCAAAGCCTGGATCACTGAGGGATAATGATTTTTATAGTAATGTGAAATTAAAATTTAAAAGGCATGTGCAGGAGAAGCTGCTTACAAAATGATCTAAAAATAAATAATCTGGTGAATTTAAAAAACAGCATTTAAGGCTGAGTGTGTTGGGTGGGTTCTCAGATGTGTATCCTTTGGTCTGTTCCTGCTTTAATAGCATTGTTTCCTTTGCCTACTTCCTGGTTACATGATATATTTGATTTAGGGCATTGGGTATGAATGTAGAATATTATAGGTTTAAATATTATAGTTAGGAGACAAATGTTATTAGCATCATATTGTTTCATTTTCAAGTTGCACAGTTAATAGTTTTATTTCCATTTGCAACAAACCCATGTCAAAAAGTTTTTTATTAGTAATTCATTGCTATAGTTCTATATACATATATATGAAACCAATAAATGTTCATAAATGACTTGAATTTGATAAGCAGTAGTTCTCACTCCCATAAGATTTTAGGTTACATCACTTTATGACATTGAGAATAATAAGCAACTCTTTCCCTTCCATCTCAAGTCTATAGATTTTGTATAATCCTCTTAAAATGCTGCATCTGTGCTTTAGCCAGCAACCGTCTACTAACTTATAGCAAGCTTCCCTACATCTAAATCCACAATGGAGACCTTTGCTCAGGCCCACATTTTGAGCCACCTGCATGATATAGCTACCCACGACCCCCATGATTACCTGCTAGACATTATGTCTAAGGTTACATGTGTCTTTTCACACTCTCAAGTCTCCAGACATAATTTGTTCAGCCTCTGAACTCCTTCACTGACACCTTTATCTCTATCCAGTTGTCTGTTCTAGAGATCCATGTCCTATCCTCTCCTACTCATAATCCAGAATATTTTTGATGATCTAATTTTATTTGTAAGTGAAAAAATTTTAAACGATGTTCTGTTGACAACTTCCAGTTACTAGGTTGTGTACTCAACTACATGCTGTGTGTCTATCAATCAGAAGACAAAACAGACAGGCTCCCTACCCTCATGAGACCTGATTGTGGGGGGTGGGAGAAGAAATGAATTATGTAAAGTACAGAAATCATTTCAGGCAGTGATAACCTCGAATAATAAAATAAAATTTGATCAAGTGACAAAGCAATTGGAAAGGAGGGTCCAAGAAAGAATTTATTTCTAAGATTTATACATGAATGAAAAAAGTAAATAAAGGATTGATAAGAAAAGATTTATTCAAAGTCATAAAGGAAGTCTATCTGCATGAGTGTGAGTGTGCTTTCATGTTTTCAAAATGTATACACATGTGTCTTCCTGTGCCCAGGCTGTATAAAAATATATCCTACCATTGATAGAAAACCTTCATATACCAAGATCTCTGAATATATTTTCTATGTTTATTTGCTAGGTTCATATAAGGATAGAATTTAGATTTAAATTTCTTTGCAACAAAATGTTCTGATCCAATTAATTTTTTTCTTGCTCTACATTTTATCCTATCCAGATAAACTCCCTGATTTTGTCTTCAGGCACATGACCACTATGAACCTGATCAGCTTCATATACTCACACTGTACTTGGTGGGGTGACACTTATGTAAGGGCTGAGAAAAGTAGAGAAGAGGTCAAAGGTGCTTATTCCTGAGGTATTTATGTCCTGTTGTCTGCTCCTGGCATGCCATGGCCTGGCAGTTGCTGTGTTCTTCCAGTGACTAGTATAGATTCTGTCTGACAGACCCTCCCAAGGCCTTAGAGCCTTTGTGTTGCCCTGGTGCTTCTGTGGTAATGGGCCTCTCACTTCATCATCTCTTCCTAATTCTGTAGCTTACCCACAGGGCACACATGCCTCCCCCCACCCTGCCCTTGTAAAGCACTCCTCAATTCCTTACTTCAAAGATGTCATTTAAGGTCTTAGATGAACAGTTTTTGTTTGTTTGTTTTAATTGCCGAACCAGTCAGCAAGCAATAAAATTATGTTTATTCTAAGTTTATATTCCTTATAAATTAATTTTTGCGTGTGTGTGTTGTATGTGGGAGTGTTGTTTGCGTTGTAAAGTATCACTAAATCTTTCTAAATTCTAAGGCAAATAAATAAAACACTCTGTGCTTATTTTGTGCATGGTACAGTCCACCTGGTGTGACATCCATTAAATATATTCCCCAAACACTACTGTATGGAAGACCTCTTAACCCAGGCTGGGAAGGCCATTCCCCAGGTATGCCACAACATTATGTCACACTTTCTTTATTTTCTGTATTTTGCTTCTGGAATGCAATTTCCTGGATGTCAACTTTTCTCAGAATTTTTAAGCCAATACACACACAAACACACACACACACACACACACACACACACATACACCCTCATAATTTTGGGAAGAGGCAAAAACAAACATGGGATTTAAATTCTCATATACAAAGACATCAACTTGCTAAAGTTCTGACTTCTGCAGCAGCTTCTAGAAGTAGGGGAAACTTCCTAATAAATATATATTTAAACTTGGAAAAGAAGCATTGAGTATATTTATTTGAGATGCGTGACATATAAAATGTTTTTACATGATAGGCTGAGTACTCTACCTGAAAACTCTATGTATGGTAGAAAAGGGTAATTGAAAAATAAAATAAAATAAAATAAAATAAAAATAAGATTGCATTGTATATTACAGTGTCAATGTAGGGAACTGAAGTTTACAAACTGGCTTTCTAAAACTGGCTAAAGGTGTTAAACAGCAACTATGTATGTCGAGTCCACAGTACATTCCTCATGGGAGAAGCTTATAAGGTAGATCACAGTGATTTTCACAGAACAATGCACTGGGTGGAGCAGAGATGGGAAGACAGCACCATGCCACCACTGGGAAGGCTCCATCTAATGGGATGACAGAGCCAAAGTCCTTATATCATGGAAAGATAGTTCTTTGGATGTCAGGTGGCAGGTCTGATAATAAATGACTTCATATGTAAATTGACAAAGACAAGACAGAGATTAATTAATAAAGCACTGACTCATTAGTGGTTTTTTAAAAAGGAAGCAAAGAGAAGACACAGAAACATGTAAAGCTCAGAGGACAAGTGATGACTTCATCACAGTTTGATATCTTTAAGATGAAGTTTAAGGTTCCATGCAGTCAGTCATTTTTTATAATATTGCAATTGAACCTAGAGTTTTGTACACACTAGGCAGCCAGTCTAGAACAGAGCCACACACTCAACCTTCTGTTTTGTCATTTTTTTTTTTTTAATTCGTAGAAAGGGTCTAAGTAAGTTTCCCAGTTTGGTCTTCAACTACCTGTGCAGCCCAAGCAGGTTCTGAATTTGTGATCCTCCTGACTCAATTTTCTGAGTAGCTGGATCACAGCCCATTGTCACACCATGCAGCTGCATGGGCTGAGTTTAACAAGACTCAAGCTATAGATTTACACTAAGTCAAAGGTGTTCCCTGCTGCACACTGCACAAAAGAAAGAACCGACTTTATCACTGAAAAAACGCATCTATTATGAAATGAAATTCTGACTTGTTGTATGTTGAACCCACACAAAGTGCAAAGCACTGTGGCTGCAGATGCAGAGACAAATAGAGATGAGATATTTACTTCCAGTGAGTTTGCACATCAGCAGGGGATACAGGTAACCCATACACAGGTAGTTATTGATAGGTAGTTGAGAACTAACAAAGCAGCCAATGTTATATATGCATAGAGAAGAGGACCTAAAGATAGATGAAAATATACAACACAGCATGTTCTTATTCACAAGACTGAGTAGTGCCGAGGACAGCGGTGATTCTCAGTCTGTGGTTTGAAACCCCTTTTTGTGGGTCTCATATCAGATAGCCTGCATATCAGATATTTACATGATGATTCATGACAGTAGCAAAATTACAGTGGCAACAAAATAATTTTGTGGTTGGGGTCACCACAACACAAGAAACTGTGTTAACGGGTTATGGCATCAGGAAGGTTGAGAGCTGCTGGTATAGAGGAAGAGGATTGATGTGTGTTCACCACACATCAGGAACTGCTCTGACCTTAGCTTAAAGCATACAATATTCCTATGAGTTGCACAAAACTAAGCTATGACTTTGTGGGAGATGAAAAAAAGCTCAAGTGTCTTATCGTTCTGTGAGCTCAGGATCTAAGATCCAGACATGGAACCCTTGTTCCAGAGAAAGACCACAGTGTCTTCTTCCCATACTACACCAGAAATTTGAGCCAGCCTTTCCTTCCAAGAAACTCCAAGTTCATGAGATTTCCAAACCTTATAAGTCAAAGGGATGGAGGTGTTTGATTGGAAAGAGAAAGCGAGCAATAATATTCTTTCATCCACTCTGCATTAATTCAGTTCCACTATATGTTTAGTAGAGTTCCAGAGTCATGACCAAATACCGTGGAAAGCTCCCTGCTCTCAACGGCTTGGTTTAATGAGGAATACAGCTGGTCATTGCAGAGTAAATAATTAAACATACATTTTATATGATAGGGAATGTTAATAGTATAAATGACAAATAGCACTAACATTAAGATACAGCGTGTTGGAGAGAGGGTTGTGGAATTTAAAATGTGGTCAGAAGCATTTTATAAGGATCATTGTAGGAAGCACAGGTTAGGGTAAGCATTGAAACAACCAGGATTGCCAATCACACAGGCCTATTTTCTTCAGTTCATCTGGAATGCTGGAGTAGTGTAATCCAACATCCTGGTGGTCCTCTGTTATTCTATTAGTAACCACCCTCAACCTGAATCCTGCTAGTATTTTGAGCATTGTTTAGGTACTCATCCTGACCTTTGTCTCTCAGTAAATAAAACATATCCCTGTGAAAGAGGCCCCATGTAAATGGCCTCCTTCACCAATTTTTCTTTATGTGTATCACAGATCCTTCCTCTAGGCCCTAGTCCTGAGTTCTGTTTATCAGCCAATCAAATTCATTCTTATTGTAAAGGTCACACGTGCTTTGCTACTTTGCAAGGGAGTTTCAGTGCAGCCATCCCTGAAGCTGTGTTATGAGAATTGTCACATGGACACGTTCCCCCCCCTAAGTTCCACTATGTTTAAATGTGTAAGAAAAGTAAGCCAGGAGGTTCGTCCCTGGAGGATGTGACCCAATGACTGCAAAGGTGGTATTGTCTCAAGTTTTACTCTTCACCTCTCCTGGATCATTTCCCTGCTGGTTGTGAGGCTTGTTGGGGCCCCTGCCAGATAGTAGGATGTGTGGGGTGAAAGTCAGGCTTGAGAAGGAACAGGAAGTGCAGAGACCCTGAGATAGAACCATGCTGCTCCTGCAACAGGAAGCAGTATGGAAAGAAGGGACCATCCCAGATGGCACTGGATTGATATCTGCTTTGAATACACTAAATGCATTACATTCAATATTGACCCAGAAGGAGTATAGATATAAGCAGTTGTGCACACAGATTGGAAATTCACAAAGAAGCCTCACTGGGAATGTGTGTGGTGCCACACTTTGGATAAAATTTAAATCCATGAGACTAGAGAAGACCGGGTGTCAGAAAGCTCCAGGTTGCAAATAAGATGATATGCTACATGCAGAAGGAGTTGTCTGAGCTCAGAAGGAAATAAATACTCTCTTCTACGAACCAAGGGCAGAATAGAGTATTGGATAGGACAAAAATGACAGACCTTGCCATACACTCCTGCAAAGGCAGGTTGGATGATCACCCAGACCATCAGTTTCAGAATGGAAAAGCTCATTTGTGACCCTGAAGGTAAAGTAGTTGGTAGGTAGAGTGGCCACAGAACCCTGACTGGCAGAATCTAAGGTTTGGAGTTGGCAACAGTCATTGAAGATAATGTGTTTAAAGTTATCTGCTAGGATATGGAGGATACACATGCAAACTGTGGGGATTGGGCCATGGGTAAAAGCTATCATGTGTGGGAGTTTCTTCTTATTACTTTCTTCTGATGGGGATAGGAAGACAACATTTATGTATACTGAAATGAGTAATCTAACATAGGAGCCCTTTTTATTTTTTTACAGAGGCTTACCAGAGTAAAAGAAGCTTTGAAGTTTTTCTGTGACATCTGTTTCTGGTTAGCTCTGGATCTGTGGAATGTAACAGATGCAGGAGTCTAAGGCCCTGCATTCCTCCATCCAGGGCAAAGGAAGATGCCCCATGGACCACTGATTATTTCTGAATAATTAGGAGTTTGGACAGAGTCTTCAGTTCTTTTTCTGACCTGCCTTGGGGTCCTGGGGATACCTTGGTGATAGTGGGGGCTGAGAAACTAAGACAAGCAAGAGAGGCCCAACACCTTAATGCCTAGGCTGCACAACAGAGCCCAGGGAGCATCAGCACATGCCATGACACTGGGCAACGCTGAGGGTTTCGGGAGGACAGCAGGGTACATCAGGCATACCCAGAGCTGATTTGGAAATCAGAAAGCTCTGGCCTAAGTGAGCTGGTGACAATGCCCCAACAGTAAGCCTCTGATGGGTCCCCAGTGTGTCTGGGTTGCGCTGGGAGGCAACTGAAAAAAGCCTTCTATTTGTTAAGAAAAGTTCTGTGATCAAACTGCCGAACCTCTGAATGACCTCAATTATTCTCATTGGCTGAGCCGTTACGTTGCCCTGTCTTGTGCTGTTCTCCTTGTCTGCTGTGAGTTCTCTGTATCAGCTTTGTTTTCACCCTCTCCATATCCTGTGTGTGTTTCTGTGACAGTTACAGGCAGATGACAGACTAAGCTCTAGTTGCCACCACTCCCCTGCTGCCAGGCTGGGGCAACACCCACAACCCACAGACACCAGTATACCACCTGTGTGCACCCTTTGTGCTTCCCATCCACCCAATCCCATATCCAAGGCTGCAGCTTGCCATGGCTGGTTTGATAGCCAAAACTCAGAACTCCTCACCTCTGACCTTTCTGTTCACTCGATTCAGTTCAGCAGGAATTCCAGTGTCTTTTGGGTATGGGTAATGTTGAAATGGTATTTTATGCTATTCTATTGTATTGAAAAGTTGGAAAGTTTATTGGTTTCATTTAATTGTCTAAAACGTTTGCTATTATATACCTCAGGATTTACAAATTTAATGGACATAGTTAAAAATCTACAACAAAAGTTGACTTAAAACTTATAACAAAAGGTTAATAATTAGAAGGCTACATAGGTAATCTTAAAACACAGACACAGTCCATCAATGTGTGTAGTTCTGAGCAAGTATTCAATTTTTCTAAGTTGGCTTTTTAACCCCTGAAGTTCTGTTTCTCGCTTTTTTTTTGTTAACTGAAACATGTCAACCCAAAACATGGATTTTATGCTAAAAGGCTCAAGGCTACAAGGGAATCCTAAGCCCCCAGAATAGTAGCCGGCCAATTAAAGTTACGGCCCCAACTACTAAACATCAGAAACTGGGATATTCCTGTCTTATGATACAGCAAGACAATGACCTAGGCAGTTTGTCAAAGAACCTATAGAATGACTTTCCTTACCTAGAGTCTATTCAGGCTAACAGAGGCTGACTTGAGAATGTATGCCTGCTCCCTTGTCTTTGCTAACTTTGTTAAGCATTAGCTATTTTTATAAACTGGGTCATACAGGAAACTGTGATATTCTGAAATGCTGCACTATGAAAGGACCAGGAAACAAAGTTGCCAGTCTCCCCGTAGACTATAATTATGATTTCCAGTTTTATTTTCATAGAGTTGCAGTTCAAAAAATGTTATTTTTTCAGGCTAAACCTAACAGGGATAAAAATGTAAATCCTAATCTTATAAAAGCTATTAACCTGTAAACTGTTAAAGATGATTAAGACATGAAAGTTAATAGTCAGTCACCTTTTAATGATCAGATTCTTTACAAATGTAATTCATTTACAGGGCAAGCTTTATTTAGCTTTGGGTACATGTTTTCAAGGTTAATCCTAGAACAAGTAATTAAAAATAGTAAAGTTTATTAAAAATTAAATATACTCAGTTAGTCCTCAAAACTTTTCAGAGATCTGCTGAATATGGAAAATTTCAATTTTAAATTTTATATATTTAATGGAAAAGGGCTTACTGTGACAGAGATACCAGCTCTGAGTGGCAACCCTAAGGTCTCCAAAGAAGACAGATGGGGCACAAGGACTCCATCTGGATTGTGGTAACTCTAACCACTGAGAAAAACTGCCTCATGACTCATCTGCCACCAGGGCCCTGCGCGAACTGTGGAAACTGTTGAGTCGACTGCTCTACTCTGCCTGGTAAAAGTAAGGTAACTCCCCCAGGTTCTTCCTCTGTAGGAAAATCTCTCAGAACTGAGTCTGGCAGCCAAAGCCTGACGCTGTCCTGTGTAGTAGCTGAAGATATAACATTGTCCTGTGTAACAGCCTAAGACCTATAACCACTGCCCCCAGTGAAACCATGGAGACCACAGGAGCCTAAGGCAACCTTCTAGTTAATGGGCAAGTTTCTGTCATTTTAATTGATACGTAGGCCACTTAGATTATACTTCTTGCTATAATTTATTGTTCTCAGATCTCTGATGGTGTTGACAGCTAACTGCAGCGTCATCAGTTTAGCAGCAGCTGTCTGGTGAATGCATTTCACATATAAAAGCCAGGCTATACTTTTCTAGTGCTATTAGGTTACCTGACTTTTTAAAAAAAAAAAATATCAAAATCACAGGCAGGTTTGCATTACTAACAGACTTCTTGTTAAAGGATAAACAGGTTTAAGATGTAACCTTTATCCACCTCTCAAGAGGTCAAATGGACTCCAGTCAATCAACAGCCAAAGTTTTCCTGCCTGTTGCCTGTTCCCAAAGAGAACGCTACAAATATAAAAGTGTTCTATAAGTTCTTTACGGAATACTTTTCCTGTCTGTAGTCTCTATTTGTCTTGGCAGAGTTCCACTCAGCTGGTAGACAGAAATTAGCTTCAGACCACAAACTGCTCCATAGGCAATCTACACCATGCCAGCTTCCCTGCATCTTACAAAACTAAAAGCCCTGGACTTGCTAAACACTAATGTAAATCAGACCAGTCAATGTGAGTGCTCTCTGTCTCTTCAGCTGTGTCAACAAACCAGATGCTTATGATGAACACTTCATTGCCCTAATCCCCTTGTGGCGTTTGGCTAATATCTCGTCTTTCCTAGGCCCTGACAATGGCATCCTAATTTTAGCAAGAAGCAGTTACAGATGAGAATACATAGTTCCTTATCCTCAACAAAGGGCTGGGATATTAGATCCAAGGAAACTTCCTGGCTAAAGGGACAAAATAGCAACTTAGAGCACCTATTGGCATATCGAGATGATATGGCCTTAAAATTTTTGTTCTATCTATGGTAGCCAAACATGTATAATTTATCAATGAGTAATGCATCTTTTGATGCACTTTAAATTTTGTTTCCCCCGATAAAGAATGCTAAAGACTCTATCAAGGAGTTGACAGGGACACATAGATGGTGATAGTGGTGGTGGCAGAGAGGGTGGGGGATAAAGAGCCAGTCTGCCTCCATCTTAGGCTTAAAAGCCAGCTTACGTTAAAGACAAACTAGGTTTATTCCTGTTTATGATTAAATCTGTTTCTCAAGGATTAAGCAATGCCCCACCTGAAACATTAAATGCAAATGACTGTTTCAGAAATGGCAGTCATGTCTTTGTTCCAAAACGTTAAGGTTATATGACCACCTATGACTACCTTGTTATGATTGTGACTACCTTGCTGTGCCCACCTTGCAACCACGTCTTTATTTCAAAAGGCCATTAGGACTAACTTGTTTGTCCTGCTCATATAAGCCAACCTATTTTACCTGTCAGATCGCCGTTTTGCAACCCTACCCCTGAGCTGTAAAAGCTGTGTCTTCTTCCTCACATTCAAGCTGATCTCTCAAACCCTGCCTTAGAGGGAGATTGCTCATGCACAAGAACTTAAAAGAAAGCTTGTTTTAATTGCTTGATTTAATTAATTTGGGTACAATGATTTGGGTTAGAGGCCTTTCTCATCCCATCTTTAGGATTAAGAATCATGACTTTGTGTTGAGGAGAAGAGACTGGTTTGTGCCTTAAACAGAGGCAGGATGTGGTGAAATAAGGAACTACAGGGAACTGAATGAGAGAGCCAGGTTTAATTAACGGCATCTATTCAAAAGATACTGGGAAGCAGTAGGTCTCTAATTCCAAAGTAATAACCTCCCCCTGTTGAAGAAACCATCTCTTCTACAAGTGCACCCTGAAAGTAGGTGCTGGGGTTACACTCTCTGCTTAGTTCATATGAGTTAAGTTATATGAAAAAATCAAAATGAAACAGAAAAAAAAATCGAACTTTCCTAAGATGTAGAAGAAGAAACAGACTTCCATGAGTTGAGTGACACTTCCTAATATTGTCCAACACAGAGTTGTCATAGATGGGCAGAGCAGGGATAATTGATCACAAAGCTCCAGTCTTGCTGTAGACTAGAGCCCGAGAACACAAGCAGCAGTATTGAGCGGTAAGGATTCAGTGGGCTGACTTGAGCCATCTTTAGATAGAATATGAGTGTGGCAGAGGAAAAACTTCCCAAACACTCCGATCTCTAAACTCCTCTTTTCTAATTAATGAAAGTTTATTTAGTTCTTCCCTCACATTCTAGGCTCTGGAACAATCCCTCATGAAAGAGACTTTTATACAAGTCCACCTGCTTCTCTCTTTCTCCTCCTCATCTTCTCCCATTCACACTCTTCCTCCCCACAGATGATGAAGCATTTAGTAGATGAAGGAAGGCCTAATATCATCCAGCTGTTCAGGATGGGGGTGTTTTAACTCTAAAAATGGCATTTAAGAGAACATTAAATAGAGCGAATGATAACGGAACTGTGCAAAATGTTTCTCCCTGAGCTCAGCATCATTGTTACCTGGGAACTCGCCTCTGATAGGATTCTTTTGGTGCAACTCAGGCATTCTGCAGGAGGAAGACTTGCTGAAAAAAGCAGGTTTCTCTTTCCTTTTATTTTCATGTTGGTTCCCAAGTCGTTAAGGTGATTAATATTTTTAATTCTTATGTGCCTAAATTAGGCAAATGAACTGTCCATGGAGCATAAGCAGCCTATTAGGGACCACATCTAAAGTAAACTGATTTGAATTCCATCAGCAGCTTTCCTAGAAATTCAGGTATCAAACAGAAGCCCAGCCACATACGGGTTTCTCCTTTGGAATTACTGGTTACTGAAGTCTTACAGACTCCTGTCCTACAGCAATATGAACTATTGCCATTGCTCTTGATGGAACTTAGAGGTAAGATCCTATCAATATAAAACACCATATAAGTGGGTCATAAGACAGAGAAATCAACCTGGTATTGTCCCTGCCAGCTGTGTTTGAAGAACAGATTGTGTGTGTGCCCAGAAGCACTTTCAAACCCAATCAAAAGTGACAGCATAATGGGCTGCATGACCATTTGTTGTATTCAAGAAAGAATAAGCTCACCACCCAGTGTGGCATTAAGGGACATGAATTAGTTACTATGCACAATATTCCTATTCTATTTATGTTTTTCAATTTTTACTTTGAATGTGTATTTGAAGCAAAAAATATGGCCGCCGTGAGGCTTCATCTCCATCTTTGTATATTGATGCTTGAATGGGCTGCATTTGGTGTAGGAAGTTCTCCAGAGCCTGCAGGAGCACTTACATCAAATCACTCTATTCAGCCTGCTGCTATGACAACTATCCAGGGGCAAATGTCAGGTCAGCTCCCTGCATCTGTGCCTCCCTATAATTGCTTTGTCAGAAACCTAATAGCTGCTTTCTTTTTCTTGCAGAGCATTGAAAAGAAACAGTGGCCAAGACCTAAATGTTGAGATATTCTTTGTCTACTTCGTGCTGTATACCCTTGTTCCTATCATACTATGTTTGTGATTTTTTTTCCTATTTGGTGCTGAAGTGATGTTTGTTCGGTTGCCACCTGGCATTTTAAACTGTAGTATTAGAATGGGCGACTAACTGTACACATGTTACCATTCTTAGGCTCAGGCACTGTTAGGGTTAGTAGGTATTTTGTGAAGACTCTCTTTTCCTTCCTAAGACTGGCTATTTGTCATGCCATATCAAACTAGAATATAGTCATTATTATTAAATTATTATTATTATTAAATGCCTATCTTTGTTCCAATGTGTCACTGTCTTTGTGGTCCAGACTTTGTGGTTTATCTTTGCTAAAAAAGCAAAGCTCTTTTAATCCCACAGAATTATAAAAAAAAAATTACAGATTCAGACACTATTGAAGGAGACACCTGGAAGCCATTACTGTGTTAGCTGGACACATGTCAAGTACTAAAATATGCTGTGATCAGAGTTATTCCTATATAGTGAGGTAGAACACTTCATTATGTGTACCGATGCCTCATATAGAGAGGGTACATCTTTCAGCAGATAAACCTTGAAGTGAATATATAATAAAAGCCAGGTGTGGGGTAGGGTTGAGAACAGCTGAAAAGAAAGTGAATTTGCTGATGGAATACTTAGTTATGCCCACATTCAAACCAGGAAATGTCACTCAGGAAGACAGAGATCAGGAAGAGCCAGGAGGAAGTGTTCTTCTGTCTCTGCAACTTTGCATTGTGAAAAGCAATAACATACATGCTACTCCGTGTCTGATAAACCTAAGTACAAGAATATACATGCACACAAACTTAAATGCTTACATGACCTCCAGATGTAAGCATGGCGCTGTGTGAGGCTCTGCCTCTTCATGTTCTGGTTTATTTACTGTTTGCTGAAAATGATAGTGGAAGATGAAGATGTTAGAATTTAAATCTGGATCAGGTTATAGAAAATCTTTTTTTACAGATGTGGTTATTAGATTATAAATAATCTGTAAATTCTAACCCAATGTGAATATGTACAGAAAGGGTCTTGCAGTTTAAAATTTGACTCAATGTGAAATTTAAGAAAATTCAAAGATAACTGGACATTCTCAAGGATAACTTGAGAATCCCATTGGACTTCTCAAACTGGCTTCATAGGCAGTAATTAATGATATAAAGATGCAATTGAATTAAACTAATGTGGCCTTCAGGGTTCTGTACTCATAGTAATATTCAAATTCCTGCACACTGAGAGCTGGAATTCATGAAGCATTCTCATTTCCATTATTCAGAACATTACCCCGAAATCAAAAGGGAGATGGATCTTCTGCACTAAATTTGTCTGGTGTTATCCTTTTAAAGGGAAGTTATGGTTCTGGTAACATAAGCAATGAATCTTTTAAAAAGGGAAGAAAAGAGAAAGAAAGGAGGAAGGGAGGAAGGAAGAGGAGTCTAAGACAAAAGCTAACCATTTTAGAAATGTTATTTTTATGAAAAGTAAGTTGGTTTTTATTTATATGTGTATAGGTTTATTTAATTCTAAGGTTATTGTTATTATATATTCCTACTGACTTATTTTTAATGAAGTCAAACCTCTAGTATGCTAAATGTACAGTAAAGTTTTTGTAGCTGTAACATCTTTTTCTTCTTATTGTGTTTATGTGTGCCTATGGTTATGTGTAATGCATGCATGTGATTGATCAATAAGCATGCATGTGCCATGCTGCCTGTCTGGAAGTCTGAGAACTATTTCTGGAACTGATGCTGTCCTTCCACTGTGCTGAGGCAGGTGGCTGGCTGCCATGCTTCCGGCCAGCTGTCCCACTAGCTACAGGTAGGTTAAATATATTAACTGCCACTTAGGTTTCCATAAAAGATTTAGAAAACACAAAAGGTAGAGATGAAAAAAAAGTGACAGTCCCTGTCATGTGCATACATCTGGCCACTGACAGAATACCCTATTACATTATTTTAAAAATATGAAACTCCCATAAATTTTACAATATGAACAAAAATTTACAAAGGTGATACTTGATCTTAAGGAGAAATCTGACTCACCTCCTGTCTGGCTTTAACTGCTGGTAAAGGTGCAGGTAATTATAACACAAAGCCTTGTTTCACAGAACCCTAGTGCAGTGAGTACTGGTTTTACATATGTCACATTCCTGGAGTGTATGAAAGGGTATAGGCAGGTGCTATGTAGAAATGTAGGAGTTCCTGGGTTGTCCAAGTCAAACCATTTTTTCCTCAAAATTATCATTGACCAGATAAAGGACAATGAGAAGTCCATAAAGATTAGCTTCCTGGGGTTGGAAACTTCAGAAACTTACAGTACATTAGTTGAACAAAGCTGCTGTACAAAGACCACCACATCATTAGAGAGAGAAGTAATCCACCAGGGAAAAACATAAACTGAAACTAGCCGTTTTGAGAACATGTTTTAAAGGGTCACTTGTTCTGTCACTTCATCTGTAGTACCTGACTGTAGCTGGTACTCTAGTGGTACACAGTAGGACTAGTAACCAAATCTGTCTTCAAGGCTTAAGGTACAATTACTTTTGTCATGAGGCAACAGTACATAGAAAGATTGACAGCAGATGAGAACAGAAGGAAAATAATTTTTAACTAGGGCTACCCTTCAGCTCCTTCAAAGCCCCAGGAAGGCTCACTCAAGTCTCAAGTCAAGACTGACTGTGGATCAACTGTGCATTCCCTGAGGCTGCAACTAGTAACAATGTGTGTACTTCATGTGTGGTGTCAAATCACAAAATCTCTTCTGTTTTGACAAATATGACCCAATTTTCTAAGCTTTTATATCCCCTAACTTAATAACAGATGTGTGACTTTTTTACAGTTTTTCCAATATATGTAATATTGTTCCTTCTCAGAAACTAATGGCTTGTAAAGTGTATAAATTAAGGGAAAAGGATAAGAGAGTGAATGAACAAATTACATGATAAAAATGAATTAATTTGACACAAACCAAATATATCAGACTCATCATTTATTGGTTAAGCCTAAAAATAGGTGCTTTAAAGTGACATTAACAAAGGGCTTTGTTCACAGAGAACTCAGTCAACCACGTATTTTTCTGGCTTTTACACGCACACAAAAGCATTATCAACATGCTATGTTGAATTTCTGTGTTGGAATTTAATTTACCTATTTATCCTATAGAATGCTAGCTATCATCTTGTAATTGATAGCATCATAAACTGAAGACAAGCCTAAAATTAAAAATACCATTTTCTATTTAAATATGTGAGAATTGATCAGAAAACCAAACAATAAGGTAGGCAAATGATAGAGAAATAAATGATCAGAGAATGGGGCTTCTGTCCAGCTTCCCAAAGAATCCAAGTCCAAGAGAGAAGAAATTCGATTTGTGTACGCCTCAATATTGGTGACAGACAGAATAAAATGGTTAGATTATCATTAGACACTGATAAGGTAATGTATCACTAAATATGAAAAATGAAACAATGACACACTACAAGCAGAAAGAAACTTTCATCCTTTTAGAGTGATAGAAAATATCTTGTTGGTTTAATTGATAAAACTTTAATACCTGCTTTTTGACATAAACTATCTTTAATGTAGAATAGTAATTTTGTGTGTAATTATGTACACATAAATTATTAGAAATATTCTGAATTACCTAAGCTAGATTGTAGTTAATAAACAAATGACATGTCAATATGATTTGTATTTATTGTAGACACATCAACTGTATGATTATTTTGTAGCAATTGAACTTCATGATTACATTAGGCACATACACTTAATTTTAATTAATATGTATACAAAATCTAGAATACATGGTATGAGGCAACTCCCCACTGTGTGAGCAACTCATCTTTCCTAGAGTTTTATGGATGGACATCATCTTACACACCTGCCTCTGAAACGTATAGAAATGGGAAGTCCTGTTTCTTTATTACTCCCCTCTGTCAGTCACTAGATGTACACATTAATTCCCAGTGCACACCAGAATCCTTACAATGCAGTTCCATCATTGGCATTCAACTCCATGGCCTATTCTTTCTTTTCAAAAATATCAAACTGGGATTGGAGAAATTGCTCTGCTGCTAAATTGTTGGTATGTAAGCATCTAGACCTGACTTTAATCCCTAGCATCAGTGTAAACAGCCGAATGTGGTGACCCATACCTGTACTCTCAGTGCTGGAGAGGCAGACAGCTGGATCCCAGGGGCTTGCTAACCAGCCAGTCTAGCCAACTGGTGAGCTCCAGCTTCAGTGTGAGACCCTGTCTCAAAAACTCTGATGGACAGCAGTTGAATAAGATACCCTATGTCAGCCCTGAACCTCCACACAGATATGAACACAGATGCATGGGTACTATCACACATATAAAACACAGGAGCACACACACACACACAGCCCCGGCTTCCCCTATGGAGACTGTTGCTTTTGATATTAAACTACATCTCTTATTTGGAAATGCTCCACATGTCAAGTATATTTCTGGAAACTTCCTGCCTGTCAACACCTCCATTATTTCTCAAGATCTAAATGAACCAGTCTCTTCTCTTGAAGCCCTCCCAAGTTCCCAGAAAGGCTTCATAGGATCCTACCTTGGTGGCTCACAGCCAACCCTTTACACCCCCTCTGGGTACCATCTGTGCTTTGCTGATCTTTGATAGAATGAGAGCTTATTGATGAGAAATGATCCTCTGTCCAGTTTCAAAGCAGGAATGAAAATGACTGCTTAATAATTTTTCCAAAATCTACAACAATAAAACTCTCAGGAAACATTTCTCTCCTTTTTACACTGGCTAAACCTGTTGGTCAAATGCGTATTTGGTAAATACATCATTTTAAGATGGATTTAGAAGTAATTTCCCACCAACAATTTCTTACTGAGACTGATAATTTAACATTTATGAAAAAGAGTAGTTGAAATAAACAGAAGCACAGAACATTTAAAAATTGTCAGTAAAAAGTTATCACTTGGGAACACAAATTGGGATTCATTCATATTTGAGTCTAGCCCCATTATCAAGCTAATGCTGACAGAACAAGACCAACGCAGCTAGTTTCCTTACAAAACACCAGCAGCACTGAGATGAAATACTTTTCTCTGAAAAGTTGTTTCAAAGAGCCTGACAATGTGAGACTATTTTGATATCACTCAACCATTGTGAGATGTGCATAAGGAACCCAACTTTTAAAATACAAATGGTAAATCTATATTGCTGTCTATTGTGATTTTTACATTCTATAAAATACTTTAATTGGATATATATCTTTGATTTACTCTATTTGAGAGGATCCGGTGCTAGGGTATTATGTAGCAATTTCCTCCAAAAATGAGATATTCCAGTCCTTAAGGAACTTCATTAAGACAGGAAGTAAACAACTCCTAATAACTTCAAGAAGTCACTGAATCTGACCAAATTCTCTAGGCCCTTCCTTCCCCAAGATATATAAGCTTTAAAGATTTCTGAGTGTCTCCTGGAAGGCAGAAGAATTGTCTAGAAGAAACAAAAGCTGCCTGGCAGAGACTCAGGCCATTTGAGCCACCTGACAAGGATAATATCTGATCTGCTGAGCTGCCTGAAGGCTGGACAGTGTGCTCCAGGTTCTCAGCTTTGTGAGCTGTCACCCACCTGAGGTGGGCCTTGGTGATGCAGCTGTCTTTGAGTCATGTCTGATCCTGAAAGTAACCCTCATTCTGCAATGACCCTCAATAAAACTCATTGGTCTACCAAGTTGGACTTTGGTGGAATCATACTTGGGTCTGCCATTGGTTCCTGATCTGGGGAGAATAGACATTTGCTCAGATCTCACTGGAAAAAGCCTGTTGTACAACATA